>NC_056725.1:1942751349-1942836621 GCF_019279795.1 Protopterus annectens | reverse complement strand
ATGCTGGCTAGCAGCTAATCACCGGGTCCGACTACGCGTGTCTGTGATTCCGGTGCACTCTCATTAATATGTATATGGCGCTACTGCGCCGGATATTCCATGCACCGCCGGCGCAGGCCTTACGCCGGCCTTGCGCCGAGCTTCATGAATCCCGGGGATAAGGTAGAGAGAGGGAATGATCATGATTTTATATTTGCAATTGTAGATCAGATTTGTAGCACCCCGTATGGAGGGAATTGGAAGATGATGTTGGCACAAAGTGAAAGTATTTGGCAGATTTTGACAGACTCTTCCAGAAGACCAGGTTTGAACGACTTTATTAGTATCAAACCTTTTCTAGCCTTATTATAAGGTGTTTGTAGTAAATTTAAATTGTGCAGTAGTAGATTTATGTAGTTATTTGTCACATTAGTTATATTATTCATTTATTGCAAATAATATAGAAGCAATAGGTATACAGTGCATTATCATATGTGTATTTAAATCAGGTTGTCTCATTCTGAATTATGTATTTTTAGTACATTTAGATAATGGGAAATTGCAATAATGTCATTTTATTATTACCATCACAAGTATGCAATATTATTGAATTCATAGTAGTTCTTGCATAAGAATTTTACATCATTAAAATTTTATATAAGTAATTGTTGTATTAATATACCATGATTTATTAATAATATATAAGTTTAGGTATATATACAGACATTACATGTTTTATATATATACAGCATTGTATTTTTAAATAGGTTTTTATGTTAGGTAAGCAGTATGTAATGACAAGCAATATTTAAAGTTTTTGGCGGGTTTTTTATTCAATTATAATCAATTATTCAATTTAGTAGTGTATAAAAAGGAACAGGATTATGTAGGAATTGTTCTGATGAAGACTGTGGTTTGCAGTTGAAAGCGCTTAACCTTCTAATTGTGTTCGTGTGGAATAAACCTTCTTCTGATCGTGTTCGTGTGGAATTAATTTATTTGAGTATCCTTGTGTACGAGCAGTTTATTTAGTTTATTCAGCAGACAGTTCTTCCAGATTCAGTTACCCAGTTGGATGACATGGGATATATATATATATATATATATATATATATATATATATATATATATATATATATATATAAAATGAGAATAAGTACAAAGAAAGATATATATGAGTTTTTATTTAACTTAATTGTCAAAGGCAAGTCATAGGTGCCACTGATGAGCAAATCTGAGAGAAATTAAGATAGATTTGCACATTCTAGTAAAATATTTTAAATTCTTGTATATTAAAACACAAAACTCAGTCCAGCTGAAGTCCTCCACTGAATAAACCTAAAAGTAGCAATTAACAAAATACACTGGTAGAAGTTTAAAACAGACCCCAGGATTCAATAAACTCTGTGTAGGAATAGTGTTATTCCTACACAGAGTGAATGGTGTTCACGTCTGCATCCCCTTCTCAGCAGTACGCCTTTCATATTAATGAAGGCATACTACTAAGACGGATCTGCGGACATGAACACTGAATGAGTGCAGGAGGCATGTTGCAGTAGGGTTTGCAGATCCAACATGCCCCCTGCACTGTCAAAGTGCTGTACAGCACTTTTTAAATGCTTTCAGTGTCTGCGGACCCTAAAAGCAACTGATAACAGTAAAACAGTGTCTGCAGACACAGAAATAGGTATTAGGACTTGAAATAAATGTAGGGGGGTGTGGGACAGGTACTGTCACACACACACCCTGCACTGTGAAAGTGACAAATGGCACTTTACAAATAAAAACTGTGTCCATGAACACTGAAATCAGTGAAATACAATGAAAGCAATGCAGGGTGTCTGTGACAGGTACCATGACACATCTCCTGCATTGTAAAAATGCTGTATGGCACTTTACAATGCTTTCAGTGTCCGCAAATGCTGCAAGAAGTATTGTGAATGGGAAGCAATGCAGGGGGTGTGTGACAGGAACTGTAACACACACCCTGCATTGTCAAAGTGCCATATGGCACTTTACAGTACAAGTGTGTCCTTGGACACACAGCCATACCTATCAACCTCTTAGTGTCAAAAATCTGGACAAAGGCCAACAAAATGGGGGGGGGGGGCAAAGGTCCAAAAATAAGGACATATTTTAAGTACTGCTCTTTTAAACTTAGAAAGATGATACAGTAGCAGGGTTTGTTTTAAACATCTGGACAGTCTGCGAAATCTGGACAGTTGAGAGGTATGCACACACCTCAACCTCTTCCACCAAGAAATCTGGATAAAGCCATTAAATAAATGTGGGACAAAGGTCCCAAAATAGGGCAAATTTAAAAGATATTGCTTATACAGACTTAGAAAGTTGATGGAATGACAGGTAGTGCTTTACTAAATATGAATCAGCATTAGTATTAATATATGTAATCAAAGTGGTTGTATGAATTTTTTTCCATTATAAGTGAAGTTTAAGCATAGTTGAGTGGGTTTGGGTATCACGGCATTTTGCTCAGCATTGCTTAAACATCTTATAGGAGCTAAATACAAATCCATAGCTAAAATCCTCAACAATGAGATAATGTAGTGGTTAGAATTCCAATTTTGCATACAGGAGTTCACAGTTCAAGTACCAAGATAGGCCCTTTATTTTTACATGGGAAAGCATTGTTAAATGTTTTTTAAATGATGCAGTAATTGATATTTGTTAACCAGGGTAGTGTAGATGGTCCAAAATTGAAGTGTCAGTGGATATAACATGTGAAATCGCCCATGAAATACACGTGTCCCATACAGTATAGTCACACCCCAAGGTAATGTAATGAAAGCACATAGGGGGATGTCATGTAAAGTAAATTATATATACTTAATAATATGTCAGTAATGAGTAATTAATCTGCAATTTCATAATGGAACTCATAAATAAAGACATAGGGGACCTACAGACATTGGATCCTACCCAATTTGGCTTTGTCAAGGGCAGATCATGCCTCTTGAACTTGGTCGACTTTTTTGAAACAGTCACCAAGGCCATTGATGAGGGTAAAGCAGTTCACACAGCCTACCTTGACCTTGCAAAAGCTTTCGACACAATACCCCACTCAGGTATCATAGAAAAGCTCACCAGCTTAAATGTAAACCCATATGTCACAAAATGGGTTGCAAACTGGCTCAAGGACAGAACCCACAGGGTTAGAGTTGCTGGTGCCATGTCAGACTCCAAGCCGGTCACAAGCGGTGTCCCACAGGGCTCAGTCCTGGGCCCCCTCTTGTTCGGCATCTACTTTTCAGAAGTGCAGGCAAACATAGGAGGATTGTGGCTTACAAAGTTTGCAGATGACTGCAATCTGGGCGCCATAGTTGAAAATCCATCAGACACAAATATCCTTCAGAGAGGTCTCATAGAAACGGATAACTGGTGCCAGAGCCATGGCCTTAAGCTAAACGCAAAAAAATGTATAGTCATACCCTTTGGTAAAAACAAGGTAACCCCAAGTTACCACATAGGTGGCAATCCATTAAGCACAGAAGAGGTTATCAGGGACCCGGGGACCCAAGTTGACAGTAACCTTTCTTTTGACACTCACATTGCCAAAGTGGTTAGGAGGACCTTCTACATTGCCCACCTGATTATGAAGGATTCACATCCAGATCAAGGAGGTCATTGTTCCCCTGTACTCTTCACTTATCAGACCAATGATTGAGTACAATGCCCCATTCGGAATGTATCTTACCCGACACCTGCAGCAATTGGAAAGACCCCAAAAGTTCCTCACCAAAAGGATAAAGGGGCTCAAAAATATGCCATATGCTGCCCGACTGAAGAAACTCCAGCTCTATTCAGTCGCATACCGTCTGCTCAGAGGTGACCTGTGCCTGACATACAAGGCCATGTCCAACCCAGAATTAATGGACATGCTCCACCTCAAAAAATCCAAATCCACCAGAGCCACAAGAGCAAGAGACTTAAACCTCAACATGGATATATATAGGATGTGCTGAAGGGACAGATTCATCACCCAGAGACTCCCTATGCTGTGGAACAGAATCCTGGTCCATGTGAGACAGAGCACCTCGCTGGCTCTGTTCAAGAGGAATCTTGACCAGTGGATGGGAGATCATAGGTTTACCCCGGGGATCATCTCTGTATCACTGCTGGACAGAGGCACGGCAAACTAATGGGTATAGTATTCTTCAACCTAAGGGGTGGTGAAAACCACACAACTCTAGCTAGGCTTATAAATGCCCTAAGGCAGATAGCCTAGTATGAACCTATGAACCTATGAACCTAAATGTTTTTTAAAATGAAAAATGAGCAATGTTTAGCAATGCTTAGCTCTGCTTAGTTGGCATGAGCATTGCTTAGAAATCTCATTCTAAGCAGTATTCAGCCCAGCTGAATGGGAGCAGATTTGCACACCACTAAGCACTGCTCAGCATTTGCCCCGTTAAGCACTGTTCAACTCAGCTTAGCGGGTTTGCACACCACTGAGCTGTGCTCTGCATTTTCATAAAGAGTCCACTGATGGCAAAGGGCAGGAATATGGCCTTATTTAAACTGCACAGGAGGGAATACAGCCAGTTTAATCGCTGCAGGAGCTATGTCTGGAATTGGAGAGGGAGTGCACTTTTGGGTACAGCGCTGGGGCATCTTGGAGTTCAGGGTCATAGCTGGGCTCCTTGTTAAAGACCATGACCACAAACTGCTGCAGGGCCAGTACCAGGGCTCACAGTACAAAGTGGAGACCTGGGACCATCTGGCACATGATCTCACCAGTGCTACTGGAATCCCCCAAACTGGTGAGCAGGTATGGTATCATTATACTGACCTGAAGCATAGGAAGGGAGTGCTCTTGGCCCAATGGATCCAAGAAGCTTGAGATGGGGATGTCCCAGTAGTGAGTAAGTATCTCATCCATATCAGTACCAAAATCTGTCATGAATATGTGATAGACATGTATGCTTAATGTTTTTTCCCTACAGCTGCAGAGGAGAGAGCTAGTATCCTAGAGGCCCATGCCAACAGATTGGTGAGTTAGTGATGAGAGTCTGGTGAGTACAGATTTATCTTGCAGTACACAGTGTAATAAATAAGAAGGGGTACATTGTTTACTGTCAGTAGGTATAGTATGTTCTGAGTGTACTGAATAAATAAAAAGTTTGTCAGACCAATTTTGATCTACAGGATATGCAGTAATACTGAATGTAGAATATCAACTGTAAGAAAGCACTGTGTCATGCTACTCAAATAAAGTGTTATACAAAAACTGTTGTGTTTAATCTGGTTTGTTGTTGAAGAAATAGAATGTGTGAAACAAGATATAAATGAAATATGAAATATGTCCTGCACTAACATCTGTACCTTGATTAGTAATGTGTAACGGATTACAGTGTGTCCCCTGCAGCATTGCCTTGTGTTAACCTTTGCATTTCAGATCGATGTAGTCCTGAATGTGGGTATGCTGATGCAGGCATTTATGAGAGTGCAATAGGTGGAGACTGCAAATATATGATGTCTAAATGTATACAGGTCGGGTATGCAACCCAGCACCCTGCTATTCTCAGTACAGATCACACGTATTCACATCTACTAGGGGGTAAATGTGTACACCTGCTTTCAAAGGATTAATACACAGTGCAATAACTATCTGTCAGGCATGTATGTTCAACTGTCACTCCAGTCTTTGGTAACACTCCACTTAGATTACAAGGTCAGACTGTTTAACCAAGAAAGTATTAGGCAGAAATCAGTCAAGTAAGCAACAGAGGTTCCCCAGTAGCTCAGTGTGTTGAGAAATAGATACGTTGTTCATTTTTGCACACACAGACCATGGTTTGAATCCAGGGAGTGGTACTAAGATGTGTGAATATTTACAGACAAGTAATCCTGAATATGTGCATAAATAGTCAGGTAGTGTTAACATATATTTTCTACACAGGTTTTACAGGTAAAGAAATGATTGAAGTAGCTGTATGATGGGTATACCAATAAACTTTGCATCCAAACGTTCCAGTGTCCAACCCCATGCCTGCAAAAGACAGCAGGATAGATACATACACCATGCACTCTTCCTGATACATGTCTCTCAAGGGTCACCCTGTCCCAGCTAGTGATCACTGTTGCCAATAACCTTGGACACAGATATGAATCTAGTTGAAGAATGCAAGTAGCACACTCACACAACATTAGTGCAGGCTACACCTTGTTAGTCATATATGTAACTCTGACATGTACAAGTCCCCTCCAGTCATGTACCCAGAGTACTCACAAATTTCCCCATACCATTCCAGCTTGACAATTTAACAGTTATGTATGTGCTACAGAAGCTATGGGCCACAGGTAGATGTAAAGTGAGGGCAGACCTATAGAGTATTGATCAGTACTGTTATGAAAAATAGAGGCCTATACAGTTGTTAATGGACTTTTTTTCTCTACCCCCAACCCTTATTTGCATCAGTAATTATTATCCATGTGCTATGGGTATGTTCTCAAAATCTAATGTTGGGACTTGTGTTCTGTTATTGTTCATATATTTAATTGTTTACATTTATTTATTTATTTATTTATTTATTTATTTATTTATTTACATTTATTGACCGGGAGTGTCTGACTGGACGTAGGTCCATTTTCAGTGGAGGCCCAGGGAGAAAAGCTCCACAGTTAAAATAAACAGATAGTAGTTACATTGGATTACATAGCGATTAACAATTTAGCATAGCAATTAATTACAAATATATTTATAGATGAAGAACATAGTACATCAGTAGACAACTAGAATCTTTATCTGCAAAGTACATAACAGACATTAACAAATGTTACAATAAGAAGTTCCTGCTGTATAATAAGTACTAGGCTTATGAGCATCTGAGCTTGCTATAATCAAGGTAGTTAGTGGGGTGGAAAGAAAGGTAGTGGTTGGATGGGGTGGGTGATATTAGAGTGGGAGTTGCACGGGCATAGCCAGCATGCTTTTAGGTGCGCTTCTAGTAAAGTTTTGAAGTGGGTGCATGATGGTATGGAGGTAATTGTGGGTGGGAGGGAGTTCCATAATTTGGTTATGGCACAAGAGAATAGTGCTTCACCAGCAGAGTTATTGGCTTTAGTGATCTGCAAGTGATTTTTGTTGCTGGATCTTAGTGGTCTGGTGGTGCGATAGGGTTGGAGTAGATTCTAGATGGATGGGACATTTAGTGGATGGTTTACTAGTTTGTGGGTGAGTGATAGTTGACACCATTGAAGGAGGTGAGGGAGCTCAAGCCAGCCCAGTTCAGCGAGGGAGAGACAGTGGTGACTACGGTAGGATGCCCCTGTGGCGAATTTGGCGATTTTGTTGTAGCAGGTCTCTAGCTTGTTTAGACTGCATTGCCTTAGGTTGGTATATATTGGAGAGGCATAAAGTAGGGTGGAGATAAGGTGGGAATTTGCTATTGAAATCTTTACTGCTTTAGTGAGAAGTTGCTTATTTCTGTATAATGCTCCTAGTTTTTGGGGACTTTTTTATGGTCTTGGATACATATTAACATACCTTGTTCAAATACCATTGTTGGTGGCCCGTTGCCACACATTTAACTGGCATGCTGTTAAAATTCTGACTGTTATTCCATATATGCATGTGTCCTGTTTGCTATGCAATTGTGTGAATTCCACTGTTCTGGGTTAATTGGAGCACTCATGCATGCTGTTATAACTAATTTTGAAATGTTTTGTTCATGACTAACCAATACATTTTGTAAAACCACAACACCATAGCATGTTTGGGAAGGCCAATCCCAGCGGATCCACCTATCCTGCCTCATCTGGCCATGTCACCGGGCCCCAGCACATCTGGGACCCAAACCGGAACTGCCTCCTCTACTGGTCCTGCACCACCCTCAGGTGGAACCCCCTCAGGGAATGGGGCCCTTCACCCCTCCGGGTGTGGGTGTGGAGAGGAACCAGTCACCCGCAAGAAGTTTCAGGGTATGGTGCACACTGTCATCCACTCAGAGTTGGATGGATGGCTGAGCCAGATTGAGGGCAGACTGATACACCTTGAGGGGCAGCCTGCTCCTGTTGTCCAGCCCCCAGTGCAGCCACATTAAGGGCCGTGAAGGTGCAGTGGTGACTTCCCATTGGTGGGGGATCTCAGTCCCACTGTATCCATTTGGGGGCTTATGGGTCTCTGATTCCCAACCACCCTCCCCGTCCAAGGTGTTTTTCCCCCCTCATGTGTCATATACCACTGCTGTCTGCTGTCTTGTGTGTCTTGCCTGTCTGCAGATGCAACCTATCCCATCCAACCTACCTCCCCAAACATACCTACAGCCCTTCCCCAACATCCCACTCTCACCTTAAAAATAAGGGCATCTGTCCCTCAAAAAATCATTTCCCCATACATAGCTATACATTTTGCCCCATGTACAGTGACATAAATCAATGTACCCTCAAATTACTCTACAAATGTATGTTACCAACACCCCTCCCTGTGCGGTGCGAGGCTGTAAATTCCAAATTTTCCACATCATTCACAGATGTTGCGGCAGAAGAAATGTAGGGCTATGGTCCTTTCCTACACCCATCCTGCACATCTCTAGCTGCTTTTTGTAATGTTTTCCCCCTGCTTGTCCCCATTTTACCACTTTCCTATCACCTTTTTTCTTTTCTTTTTTTGAAATTAGCATGGGTTTAAGTGGGAATAAGCAGTGCTAAGCAGGAGTAAGCGCCTTTTGACATCGCTTAGCATTGTGCAAACCTATGCAAACCCACTTAAAGCTGCTTTAATCACTCTATGTCATTTAGCCACTGTTCTGCCTAGCAACAAAATAATCATCCTTGTCAAATCTCAAACCCAGTACCTTGTGCACTGCAGTCAAAGCAACTACCACTACACCATATGAGCTGTGAGAATTATCACTGCTTCAGTAAATATATCATGCATTATGATCATCTGACATTAGGGAACAAACTATAGAATTAGTAATGCTATATCTAATATATATATATATATATATATATATATATGTGTGTGTGTGTGTGTGTGTGTGTGTGTGTGTGTGTGTATATATATATTAGATATAGCTATATCTAATATATATATATATATATATATATATATATATATATATATATATATATATATCATGAAGTGCAGTCATGCCTCTCAACCTCTTAGTGCAAGAAATCTGGACAAAGCCTGACAAAGTGGGGGGGGGGACAAAGGCCCATAAATAGGGACATATTTAAAATATGGATTTTATAAGCTTAGAAAGTTGCTAGAGTAACAGTTTGTTTTAACATATATTTTCTGAAAGATTTTGAGTCTGAAACACAAATGTTTGTCATTATTTAGTGACTTCAATTCTCACATCATCCTAGTGATTTTTCAGAAATCTAAAACAGTTATGGGGAACAGACCAAAAATATGAGCCAAACATCTGGACATTCTATGAAAATCTGGAAAGTTGTGAGATATGAGTGCAGTCATGCAACATTAGGGAAAAACACTGAGAGCTGCCAACCATTTCACCCAGCACCTTCTGAACTATGGTCAGACCCAACACAACACTATATCACATAAGCTCTGGGAAATTGCTTGTGCATTTGCAAATATATCATGCACCATAGGGATGTAACTGCAGGGAAAAACAGACCGGTGAGAAATTGTCTACCCACAGCCATTTGCACTGCAGTCAAACCAACATACCAGTAAGCCAACTGACCTCTAGAGTATAACAACTGTTTGAACAAACATATCCTGATTGCCAGCCACACATTACTCCTATAGACACTGCCCCAAGTCACAGTGTACTTGGAATCCTGAGGTTTTAAGGGAAATGTCTCAGTCTGCCCTTACAAACATATACAGCTGATAGACCACCAGCAATTGTAGCAACATGCACAGTCAGATAGAAAAGGATCTATGACACTCACATCTGTCCCTCTCCCTACTCAGCCCAACAAACATTTACACACTACACTGCTACATAATCTTGAAAGTCTGTTGACAATGGCCAGACATACATAACTCTCAACTGTACAGATTTCCACAGAATGTCCAGGGTTTGGACCCATATTTATGGCCTCTTCCTCATAACATTTCTGGGATTCTGCTAAATCACTAAATAATGATATACCATACCTCTGAACCTCTTATTGCAAGACATCTGGACAAAGCCTGACATACTTGGGGGACAGAGGCCCAAAAATAGGGACATATTTTAAATATTGGTGTTATAAACTGAAAAAGTTGTTAGAGTGACAGGGTTTGTTTTAACATACATTTTCTGAAGGATATGAAGTCTGAAACACAAACGGATGTCATTATTTAGTGAGTTCAATCCTCAGATCATCCTAGTGATTTGCCAAAAACAACAATTGTATGAGGAACAGACCAAACATAAGAGGCAAACCTCTGGACATTCTGCCAAAATCTGGACAGTTGAGAGGTATGTCATATACATATCAGTGTCAGAAAGCAGAAAATGCATATCCAGACAAACCCTGTTAATCTGTCCCTACTTCTGGAACTTTGTCCCCAATTTTCTTGGACTTTCTCCACATTTCTTGTGCTAAGAGGTTGACAGGTATGCAGACACAGCATGCAAAACTGTGGACATAGCACATCAATCCAAACAGTGGACAGTATTTCCTCCTACTCTCTGTGATTCTGTAGCTCCCACACCTCCATAATGTCCCCCTCACAGGCAAGTAAAAGGTGCAAGGCCCACATGAGGGACTTAATTATAGCACTGTGTTGCCATGCCATTGGCTTATGGAAAGACAACACAGCTGCTCTGGATACAATTAGCAAGTGGGAGACACCAATTGGTGCACAGGCCATCACCTGCTCATGATCTTTACCTACAAAAGGCAAGCTGCTGCCTAAGCAAAACAAGTCTGAACCTTCCTATGCAAAGACAGACTTCAAATACAGAAAGCTACACTTCTGGATTACTCAGAGAAAACACTACAGCACTATAACAGGTATGGCAAACAATTAAGGAATGCAGAAGGGGATGCAGTAATGGGAAATAGGAAGTTAAACAATAGGTCTTAACAAGACTTGCTGGACTGACATGTTGCTGTCCAGCACCTATGGCCATCCCTGCTGGCTCTACCTACAGTGACAGAGATCACAGCTCTGGCCCTTAAATCACCCGAGCAAAGGTCAGCTCACATATGACTACTACTGGAGTGTCTGTTGTACAATACTGACTGTGACACTGCCAGGCCAGCTACTTGGGATGTTTAAAATATTCATATGTCACTTCTTAATGCTACTATGATACATATGCTTGTCTTACAAATGTAAGAGACCTATATAGGGTATGTGCATAGAAAACAACTGGTGTAGAAGTGTGTTGAACTGTATGTTATATACTGAGCTCATACCTTTCAACTGTCCTAAAATTTGCAGACTGACCCCATGTTTGCTTCATATTTGTAGTCATTTTTTCCTACAGTTGTGTTTTGTTTGGCAAATCACTGGCAAAGCAGTAAAGGCTGAAGTCATAACATAATAGCATACATTTGAATGTCAGATTTCATATCCTTCAGAGTATTCCTGTGAATGCAGAACCTACTTTGCTATCAACTGTCTAAGTCTGTTACAGTAATATTTATAAAGTGTCACTATTTTTGGTCCTTTGCCTCCCATGTATGTGTGCCTTTGTCCAGATGTCTTGCTATAACAGGTTAAGAGGTATGACTGAGCTGCAAGAGTGTAAACACAGTGTGCCATACCAACAAAGAACAGAAATGTATATCAAGTATTACCTGTGCAAATGTATATATTAATAGTAGTAGCTGGAAGCCTCAAATATACAGACATGAGTTGCAAAACATTAGGTAAATATGCTGCACTTGTTTTACAAATGTGTAATCTTAGTTTCAGTGCATCAAACAGGCATAAATGTCTACAGCTACAGGTTGCTGTATTGCCTTGAAACAGAAATAATTACTAGCTTGATTATAATTACTAGGTTGAAATTGGAAAAGTATTTAACTGTGTTTTGACTTTGTGTCCAAGCCTACACCAAACATCTATATGAGCACCTACATAGCTGTATGGACTCAGCAATACCTGACTGGACAAAATCACCTTCCCCAAGGTAGAGTAAACCCCTGTGGTGGAGAGCAGCAATACACAAACTCCATAATAGGTGGAAATATTGGTTGTACAGGGCCAAGAAGGAACAGGTGCCAAATTGGAAGCAATCTCAACTTTGTCTGAACAAGCAAATAAGGTCACAGGTAAATTACTCGAAGGCTAACTTTGAGTGCAAATTGGACATATCCACCAAAGCCAGTCACAAGGCATTTTTCACATATGTCTGCAATCTCAGAGGCAACACCCAAATCTGCTCTGTACTGGTGGTCAATAACACAACATACACATATGCCATAGATATAGCCAACCTGTTCCAGACAGGTTAAGTGAAAACCTCACTCCCCTGTCCCCCCATCAGTAAAGGAGGGCATGCACAGCACTTGCCTCCCTCCACTCATCATCAGGGAGCAGGTTCATAATGCCCTCTCAAAGGCAACAAACTGAAGTCTCCATGGAACCCGATAACATACCTGGCTGCATCCTACATGAACTCAGGAATGAACTCTCAGCTTCATTACACACTGTAGTCAACGAAAGCCTGAGAACCAGTGTTATCCCATGTGCATGGACGACAGCTACTGTCACCCCATTACACAAAGGTGGAGCATTCACTGACCCAGCCAATCATATGCACATCAGCCTAACTAGCCTGATCTGCAAGACAATGGGAGGCATTATCAAGGACCTTATAAACAAGACATCGGCAACCTCAACAAGCTTGAGACCACACAGTCTGGTATTGTCAATGGGAGATCAGGCCTGTTAAACCTGGTCAACTTCTTTAAAGTGGTCAACAAACACATGAACAAGGGGAATACAGTCCACACTGCCTACCTTCACCCAGCCATAGCCTCTGACAATAATCCCCAGTTGGCCATAATACATAAGCCAACACAGCTAGGCATCACCCTGTATGTTACCAGATGGGTAGCTAACTGGCTCAATGACAGTACCCACTCAGTCAAAGTAGTGGAAGCCACCTCTAGTAGCAGGCCCTTGAAGAGTGGTGTACCCCAAGGATCTGTCTGGGTGCCTCTACTGTTTGGGATATACTGTTCTGAGGTGCAAGACAAAACCAGTGGTCTGTAGCTGACCAGGTGTACAGATGGCTGCAAGCTGGCCACTGTCTTACATCCCCCTAGTGATGTGAGCATCCTCCATGAGGCCCTTATCCAAATTAATGACTGGAGCCAGAAGTATTGCCTTAGACTGAATGCCAGGGACTGCATCATTATCCATGTTGTGGTAGATGTCATCCACACTAGTTATGACAGTAATAATGTTACCATGATAGCTTGCATGTTACAGCATTTATTAATTGTTTGTCCTAACACCTAATTTTTATCTCGCTATTCCTCCTAGCTCTCTACCCCCTATCCTGTACTAAGAGACCTGCTTGGTCTTTCAGGATCCCCTTGTGATTTACTTGTTCCAAACGTCCCACCGTGTGACCAAGGAAACCTGTTGCCCAACCTCAATATTTTTGCTCTCAGCTGCAATAAGAAAGAAAAAAGACTAAGAAAGTATGTTCCACCTTGGACCTACCTATTAAGCTGTATTTTGTAGTTATACTTGACCTAGGACCTAGGGAAACCAAGCTACCAAATAGGGAACCCTGCAGCAATTTCTTTCTCCTCTAAACCCATATAGCGATCTGCCACTTTCTCCCTTTGCTATCTCTTATCTGTAGTCCATCATCCAGCTATCTCTATTATACATACTTCGGTTGTATTTTACTTTCACCCACTAGATGGCACCCTAATCCAGACTAGGATCATACCTCGTTCTCCACCCTCCTATATATCTGCTCTGTATACTATTTCCAGCTCTCTGCCCCTGACTAATTGCAAATCTCCTTGCTGTATCACTCTGCTGCTACCTTTCTTCTCCCACCATCTAGCTACACTCTTTTCAATCCTTCCACTCCACCAACATTTCTCTACCAATCACCTGATCTACCACTCTCTTTCAACCTGGACATACTTACTTTGCCTCAAGAATCTGCTGCAGTTCTCTGATTGTCTCTGCAGACTCACACTTACCTGCTCTAACCCGCTCCGTTCGCCTGCGGGCTCACTCCGCTCCCCTACCCTACCCCCAATTCCCACCCACCCCAGTGGTCCTACTCTTATACTTACAAAGCCACACCCCCTCCTTCCTATCCAATAGCTATCCCTAACAAATTACAGACCAATCATATACACACCTACTCCCTTACTGACATTTTACCCTCACTCACCTCTTACATATTTTCTATACTCCACACTCGCTCTACCCCTACCTCCTAAATCCTATACTATTCTATAATCTCCTACAAACATGCCTCTTACTCATACACTCACATATGTACAAATACCACTCCTACTTTCTTTCCTATCTATCCTTTCAATACCATGCACAATTACCTTTTATGAAAACCTACAATTCACATCATCTCACCAACCCCTAAAACAAACATTGCTAATAAATTATCTTAAATCCCTAAGCCATTCAAACATAACATCCAACTCAACCTATCTATCTCCTAAATTCCACAGAGTAGCCCATCTTACATTCACGCAATATAGAAAATCAGAACAAAATTGCATTAAACTTCTGAAGCATCACTACTATCCCAGTAGATATCCTCTCCTTCATGGGGACATTCATCCCAACCCAGGACCAGGCAGCAACACCCTTAGCCACCCCAATCCCCCTTTCACTCTCTGTCTAACCCCAAATTCTCTACTCATAGCTCACCTTAATATAAGGAGTGTTAACAATAAAGTAAGCCAACTACACGCACTACTAGATACTCACTCTTTTGATATCCTATGCATAACTGAAACCTGGCTTAAACCTGTTACAAAAGACAATGAAATACTCCCACCTGGTTATAATATCTTAAGATTAGACCGACCCACCAAAAAGGGTGGTGGGGTAGCAATACTGCATAAATCTCATTTACAAATCACTTCTCTACTAATACAACCACCTCTAGACACCAATGTAGAAATCCTTATCTCTAAGCTCCAGCTCAGTGCTACAAAATCCATTTACATAATATGCCTACATACCCCAGGCAATAACACCAGCACCCTAGAAAGTATCCTCTGCTGGCTTACATCCTTCCCTCAAGAAACCATTGTACTCGGTGACTTTAATATAGACTGGAACACCTGTGCCACTCTTAAACCTACAGCCCATATAAATCTCTATGGCTTCTCCCAAACTATTATCACCCCCACCAGAATCCATAAACCCAGCGGCAAAGAAAGTATACTAGATTGGATCCTCATCAACAAACACCCCTCTTACAAAGTTGGCATCCTTCCGGCGATATTAGTGACCACTCACCTACCTATTTATCTAGACAAAATCCTTTATCCCAAATCAAACTCCCTTTAAAATCACCGCAACAAAAACACTTTGACCCCTTAGCCTTTCAATCTGAACTTCAATCCTGTGACTGGTCACCTTTAAGGCACCTACCACTTGATGAAGCAGTATCCTATTTCAACTCCAAATTCCTACAAATTATTGAATTCCATGCCCCTTCACGCACTATAAGAATTAGAAGCAAAGCAGCCCCATGGCTTACTAAAGAAACCAGACAACAAATCCTTCAAAGAAACAAAATCTGGTCCAAATGGAGAAACACTAAAGACCCAATCGATCAGCAGTTCTTTAGACAGCTTAGAAATGCCACCAAAAATCAATAGTTCCGGATAAAAAAAACTATTTCTTGAAACTCCAGAACAAGCACCAAAGTCAACCCAAAACCTTCTGGTCAGGCATAAGCAAACTATTACATCCAGGCCACTCCAAAACACCAACCCCATCTGGTCTCTCTCCAAACTCTCCCATCCAGATAGCGGATGCTTTCAATACATTTTTTTCAGAAACTGTCCAATCTCTAGCTAACACCTTACCACCTATTAACTCTACCCCCTCATCCTCCCTAACATCCCTACCATCTACCTTTCACCTAAAACCTATTCCTACCTTTCACCTAAAACCTATTCCTACAACCTACATCTATACTCTACTTCACAAACTTAAACCTTGTACTCCCTCAGCTGATCTCCTACCACCTGAAATCCTTCAAACTGCTGCAAAAGTTCTTGCCTATCCCATTTCTATCATAATCAATAGAACCATAACCAAAAGCTACATCCCTTCACTCTGGAAAATCTTTCACATAATCCCACTTCACAAGGGTGGTAACTCAACTGAACTCTCCAACTGTAGACCTATAGCCCTACTATTACCACTTGCCAAAATCATGGAAAAATGCATACATCAACAATTTCTTGACCACATCCTCCAAAATAATCTACTAGCTGACTGTCAACATGGTTTTAGACCATCCCATAGTACCACCACTGCCCTCCTATCCTTTACGGACTGTATAAATAAACTTTGTAACAATAACATGCTCTCCTCTGCACTATTTATTGACCTATCTAAAGCTTTTGATATGGTTAACCATCAAATACTTCTCAGCACACTAAATTCATTCTCACTTGACACACAAGCACTACAATGGTTCAAGTCCTACTTGGACAATAGACAGCAGTATGTCCTGTGGGACAACAGCCTATCCAAACATCTCCCTATTACCCTTGGTGTCCCTCAAGGATCAATCCTGGGACCACTACTTTTCTCCATATTCATTAACAACCTTTCCACTATATTACCTCTACCTACATACGTACAATATGCAGATGACTCCACTTTGATTTGTAAAGCTTCCACCTCATCTGAACTGCACTCCATCTCCCAAACTGTATTTAACCAAGTAGAAAACTGGTTCCAACAATGTTGTCTACTCCAAAACGCCAAAAAAAAACTACTACTCTTCACTTCTACTATAAAATCCACCCCAATTCATTTCTCTATTACATCCATCGATGGCACAATCATAGCTCCTGACCCAACTACCAAACTCTTAGGTGTAATAATTGATAATAACCTCAACTTTGATTCACATATTAATGCTACAATTAAAACTGTAAACAGAAAACTTGGATCCTTGTATAGGATAAAACCCTTTCTCACCCCAGATGCAAGAACTACTATTGCCCAGACCCATCTGACCTCCACCCTCCTCTATGCCTCACCTATTTTTACTAATCTTTCCAAAAGCAACCTAAACAAATTTATCACTTCTTATAACAATATTGCCAGGTTTGCTACAGGTTCCCCATTTAGAACTCATCACTGTCTAAATCTCAAACTTTTAGGTTGGCTAGAACTTAATAACCAAATTGAATTTCAACAACTCTGCATTACCCATAATATTCTATACCAGCCTAATAAAACTCCTATTCTCAAAAACCTCATCTCCCCCTACACAAACCTATCTACCCTTCGATCTGCAAATAAACTACTGGTAACCATTCAGAAATCCCACAATAAGGCAGGTAACTCTCTTTTCTCAAACTCAGTGGGGAAGATTTGGAACAAGCTTCCCAATAAACTGACATCTCTCTCATCATTACCACTCTTTAAAAAACAACTAAAACTTCAACTAAAATTACAATGGCTATGTCCATGTACTAACCCAGACTAACCCCCCCCCCCCCGTATTACCTTTTTTCTACATCTCCCCTCCACTCACCCACCTTACTGAATTTAGTAAATTAATCCTCTCACTCACCTCTTTGTGAATTATCTAAGACTTTTCTCATGGTAAACATTACTGTATTTTTGCCTTGGTAAACATTTGTACTCATCCACAGTAGAATTAATTTACGGTATAAATCAACTTGTTGATGGATATTTTCAAGTTTATGTATTTTGGATTGTTTTTTTTTTGTTGTTTTGTACTTTTTGTTTGTCTCGTATTTATGTAAATTATTGTGGAGCTTATCTCCCTGGGCCTCTACTGAAAATGGACTTGTATCCAGTTGGACTAGCCCAGTCAACAAATGTAAAATAAAATAAAATAATAAATAAATGTACTGAGCATGCAATCAGGCATGAGGTGACTTGTGCACCAAGGTCAATAGAAACCTGACAGATTCCCATCGCATTGGCACCATTGTATGGAAGGCTGTCTACATAGCTCACTTCACAAATAAGAGTATGTCATCCAGGAACCAGGAGGCCATAGCATCCCTGTAGTCCTCCCTTATTAGACCCATTACCGAGTACAATGACTCATTTGGCATGTACCTTGCCAACAACATGCAGTAGCTGCAGAGACCACAGAGGTACCTGACCAGGAAAATCCAGGGTCTGCAATACCTATCTTATACAGATAGGCTGAACACTCTGTCACTCTACTCAGTCTTATACAGACTGATCAGTGATGTGTGTCTGGCTAACAAGGCCATTCTCAAGCCAACCAGGATGGAGTTTCTGCATATCCATAGGACAAACCCCACTCGAGCAACCCACATACAAGACCCTCACCTGGTCTGTGGCATGAATAGTACTTGTTGGCAAGATGGATTTGTGTCTCAAACAATACACTGTAAAATACACTCCCTCCCCATGTCTAGCAGAGTACCACTCTAGCCTTGCCCACTCAAACAACCCACACGCAAGGCTTTCACCTGGTCTGTGACATGAATAGCACTTGGCAAGATGGATTTGTGTCTCAAACAATACACTGTAAAATACACTCCCTCCCCATGTCTAGCAGAGTACCTCTCTAGTCTTCTTTAAGAAGAAGCTGGATGACTGCATGGGAAACACAAAAGACACCCCTGAGATCCCACCTGTGTCTCAGATGGACAGGGGAAACAGGTGCTGACTTTGAAGGGACATAGACAAAAATCTGGGATAGGCTTATGAGAATATCCAGGCCATTAGCCTAGTATCATCCTATGAACTTATGCACCTAGTACTTTACATGTTTCCTGTATGTATTGCAGACTGTCCTGCAATGTTGTCATAAATGAATCCCTATGAGTCTGAATTGTGTAGTTACTGCATTAATAGAGTATTCTCTTGTTCCTTTATTAGTTATTATCACATATCGTTACACCTTGTCATTGTATCTGGTCTGTATAGCACTAAGTCAGCTCTTAGAGTACTTGCATATACATGTGGTGACACTGTATAGCTCACTCCAATAGCCTTGATCTTGGTCATACTTACCATTTTGCCAATAGACTCATCACACAGTAGGATTTGCCACCCTTTGTTGAGGGCCCTACAGTAACTGTTAAGGAGATAGATCGCGGCAGTCAGAACTACCTTAATGTCTGGGCTGAGGGGCCCATATGTAGCAAATTTGTGGCAGACTTTAACAGGAGTGTGCGTATTTGTGTCTGTGTGTTCAAAACTCAAATAGCAAAGTGTGTGTGTCAGCTACTCAGGCAGGGACCTGAAGTACTGGTTGGAAAGAGAGGCTGACAGATGTTTTGTATTGACCACTCTGCTGAGATGTTACCTCATAGGTGTGCCAGTGTGGAGTGTTACTGGGGATGTGGAGAGAGAGGAAATAATTATCCCCACACTGACTGTGACCTCTGTGTGCTCTGAAAGGTAATTGTACTTGAATGTGCATGTACTTGTCATCCTGCCATTGTGTACATCCTTCACTGGTGGTAGTAGAAAGTATTTAGGCTCTGTGATGACTGGGCCAATGCAGGGGTGACACACTGACAGTACATAATGCTGGATACAGATGGCATATCACATCATATACCATCAGTGAGCCCCTCTCAGTCTGATAATGTCATATAGGGTCATTTCACAAATTGTCCAGGTCTCCTTGACCATTTCTGACATACACTGCCTAGATGATTGTGTACTCCACATCTGTATCTGATTGCCTCACTCCTATGGCTAGCACACCTGGTGACCCCTGCAGTAGGACATCAAGTTATAGGTAGTAGTAGTGGGTGGATGCTGGCACTGGGTCACCAGCAGTGTGTACATATTGAGCATACAATGTAAGGGAATGGATACAGTACCAGATACCCAGGTACCATCACTGTGACCCCAGGGGTCTGGCATGCCACAGACACATTCCCCAAGCTAAGTGGACAAACATCATGTATTGTTCAACTGTTGAGCAGAAATACACATTTGTCTGGCAGAGGGAATCTACATCTTTCAGGTAAATGTACATATTCCACAAACATCTGGGTGCTGAAGATGTCAGACACCTATGAGGAGGTCACCCTACAATACATATGCACTGATCTCAGTTATTGTGTAACTCAGATGTTCCTGGAATGTCCACATGCACCTGTAGGAGCATTCACATATTTGTGGGATGTAGGCTTGAATACATGGTACTCTAATGCTGCCTAAAGGGGACACCCAGCAGTTGATATGATGGGTGTGTGGACAGATAATAACAAAGTCTGTCACAGCAGACAGGCCACTTATGGTATTCCACATACCACACCAGGTTACTAGTCTGTAGGCCCTAAGCGGCCATATCCCTAAATCACATGTTAGCCCATGTGTATGGAAGGCAGCAGCTGATGTCCCCATCCAACAGGAACACAGGTGGTATCCCAAGGGTGCATGTGCCATTAACCATCCAGTTGACCATGTTACACCTGCAAAGGTGTAGGCAGCTACTTTGCCTGATGTGGAGAGGGTGCCCATTCCCCCACAGGGTGATTGAGTGTGACACACATCTAAGCTGTCAACAAGGCCAGTCCAGGTCACTCACCAGGTGGAGGTTTTGTGTGTGTGTGTGTGTGTGTGTGTGTGTGTGTGTGTGTGTGTGTGTGTGTGTGTGTGTGTGTGTGTGTGTGTGCGTGTGTGTGTGTGTGTGTGTGTGTGTGTGAGTGTGTGTGTGTGTGTGTGTGTGTGTGTGTGTGTGTGTGTGTGTGTGTGTGTGTGTGTGTGTATGTGTGTGTGTGGGTGTGTCGGCAAACATTATAGTGTAGGTATCAATTTACATATGTTATCTTCCCCTCACAGGTGAACATGGGGGTTGGTGTCTCTCGTCCTCACAACCTGGTGCCAGTGTCCTTGCAGACTCTGATGACGATGGTGGTCATAATGAGGCATAGGAGGGGTTGTCTGGGGCTTTATCTGTGCATTGGTTGGTATCCCACTTTCACCCACAATGTTCCCGCACACAGTCAGTATGCCCACACATACCCAGTCCCCAGTAGCCACAGATAATGGACAGTTGGAGGGTGGTGGCATGGAACAGGCTAGTGTGGTGACTATGGCAAGTGTAAGTGTAGACACTAGCCATAGCAAGAGAGCAGGTGAGGTCCCACACAGGCAGATGGACGGGATGCTCGAAGGAGGACTGCTCCCAGCAAGCCCCTGTCACAAGTGTCACAGCAGGTATCACCAGATGCATGTTTCCGTCCATCATGGAGACACAGGCACATTCTGAATGCAACACCATTCAGATGCTCAGGGTCAGGAATGCAATGTTTCCTGCGATCTGTGACAACCTCCACGGCCTTAGTGAAGCAGTACGTTATGCTGATGTTATGGATAGACAATGGGGTGAGACATTGTCATTGCTCGATAGTGCAATGTCTGTGTTTGAGCATGTGGTGGGAGCAAGGCGTTGGCCATGTGGATGTTGGTCAGCAACAAGATCGACTGAGAGTCCATGTGGCCATGCACATTCACACTCCCAAAGTGGCAGTACCACCAACACTACCAAAAGGAGGGTGTTGTCCACATCACAATGGAGCAAGCTATGGGCACATGGTCCTGGCCGGTCCCATCAGGGACACAGATCCAGTAGACAACAATCACCATCAGGGAGTAGTACTGCATTTGGCCTTGGGCCTGGTGGTGCCAGTGAGACTCCTGGCAGAACCAGTTCCCATGTACATGGCTGGAGATGGTGAACTGTACATCCTGCCATGTACGGTCCTCAGCTGTCCAACATAACCCTGTGTAGGGCAACCACATAGCTTGACTGTGTGCATACAAACACTCACACATCTCTAGCACAGGCAGGTCAACACCAGACATACACAGCTCCTCTGCGTGGCCCAGTTGAGCAACACCCCACCAGACACACACACATACACACACACACACACACACACACACACACACACACACACACACACACACACACACACACATAATGTCAACCATATGGCCCAGCCTAGGCCTATGGAAAACCCACACCACACCCTGTGCAAGTGATGATACCTGTGCCACATCCCTGTTATCCATACCATCGATCCAGGGACATGCTAATATGGGTCTGAGGCACAGGATGAATATAGTACAGTGTAGTAATGTAATGCTGTGTAAGGTGCTGTCTGCTGGCAATTGTTATGGGTACACATCAAAGTGTATGTACCTTTTTAGCCATGATGCATTATTGCTGTTAGTACTGCTGATTGACTGTAGTCTCACATACTGTATTCTGTTTGTGTTCCAGGTGTCTGTGTTTCTGCAGGCTGTGGGTCTGCTGACATTACCAATGATGAGTATGGCAGAGTGGAAACACAGTAACCTTTTACTAGCCAAGATACAGCTGTATATGTACATGTTTACCAGGTGTGTATGCATGGAACAGTGTGTGAGGGACACTGGGGGCAGAGAGTGTGACATTGCATACATACATACCCCTTGACACAGCCAGCTAGCCTTCATACATGTCACCTAGGTGTTCTGTAGTACTACAGGCTCATACATACAGAGGAGGTTACTTGAGTACTGGCACTAGATCCCTCACAAGCCTTGCCATTACTTTAACCTCCACATATTCACCTATCTTGTGGGCACCAGGTAGTCACAGTGCCTTCACATGTCTACATATTGTGCATACACAGGCATCTCACAATGTGTGTGTGACATTATCAAATGTGGAGTGTGGGACACAACTTGTAGTAATGTGACAGTTGGCAGCACATAGCATGCCCACAGCAAGTGCAACATGCAGAACTTCCTCTGGTTTGCTACTATAACACCTTCTTTGTGTGACATTTCCTTAGCTTACAGTATTTCTCATAACATTAAGTTGCTTCTTATGTGCAATAACTGTTTTATGCAATCAGTACAGAACTGTATGACATGTTTCTTGTCCTACAGTCTTGGGACCTCTTTTCACTGTTTCAGTTGTCACAGGTTACATCTTGCCAAATATGGGCTGCAACCTGCAGGGTGGTACAGACATACCTCTCAACTGTACAGATTTCCACAGATTGTCCAGATTCTTGCCTCATAATTTTGATCCATTTTCTCATAAACCTGCATATTTCTGGCAAATCATTGCCAAGTTATTGCGGGTTGATGTAAAAAAAAATAATGGCAGACATTATGAGTTGCAGACTTCATACCTTTCAGACTACCTATCCTAATATCTTTATAAGTTTGCATGAGCAATATTTGACAAGTGTCCCTATTATTATGGCTTTGTAAACATTTCTTGCTCTAAGAGCTTGGGAGGTATGGGTACAGATGGTGGCCATACCTCTGACATCTGCATATGTCTGCAGATTGTCCTGATGTCTGGCACATAATTTATTTCCATCTGTCATAAACTTGTGGTTTTCTGGCCAACATTTTGGAAAATCATGACAGACTGATATTGCAGATTAATGACGGATATTGTCATGTAACAACACATACCCATTGGAAGGTGCATTCAAATACATGACATGTTCTGCTATCTGTTTCCCATGTGTGTCACAGCAAAATATGAAGGGTGTGCTCAATGTTTGTTGTTTGCCCCAGCTTCCCATATGACTTTAACCAGATGTCTTTCTGCGAGTGGTTGAGAGGTATGCTGGTGCATACATACATACATACACACACACACACACACACACACACACACACACACACACACACACACACACACACACAAACACACACACATATTCACGACCTGGCTCTGCTGATAGCCGATCCTCTACCTGCCCAGTTTTACAAACAATACTGCTAGATACATAACAGAAACATCACAGAGGTAATGTAGTGTTGCAGTGTCTGCCACTACTATTCAAGTGGGTGATAATGGCAGGGGCTTTTAGGATTGCCAGTGGTGGGTTCAGAGGCCCTTAACATGGTAGAGCCACCTGAAACACACACACACACACACACACACACACACACACACACACACACTGCTGCATGGGGAGATGCATTGAAACACACATGCACACAGAGTTGATACTTCTCATATTAGATGACATACCTATCTATTTATGTACAATACACAGTGATATGATGATTGCATGTACCACATTGTCTTTGTGTTAGAGACTGTGTAACTGTGCTTGGAAGGTGGATGACATCTGTAGGAGCTGCAACTAGGTTGGCAATGGGGGAGTTAAGAGGGTGGAAGGGGCAGACAAAATGGTATAACCATCGCATACACACAGTAAAGACAGCCACAGGGGATATGCATACATAAACACATACACAGTTGCCAATAGATTAGTAACCCTACGTATCCACTTGTATGTACTATAGGGCTATGCACACATTACATGCACCACAGAGATTATATGCTGGGGACATAACTTACTACATATTACAAGTAATCTTGGGAATGCCTTCATGGATGGTAGGATAAAACACCCAAAATAGCAACTGGTCTCAGATATTGCTCTTACATACCTGGACAAGT
The DNA here is from genome assembly GCF_019279795.1 of Protopterus annectens. NCBI lineage: Eukaryota > Metazoa > Chordata > Ceratodontiformes > Protopteridae > Protopterus > Protopterus annectens. The sequence continues at coordinate 1,942,812,052 of NC_056725.1, read as the reverse complement.
ATTTGAGTAACAGACTTTGTACCAGCATGATGTCTTAGACAGGTACGAAGGCTGATGCTGACATATCTGTCACTATGGTAACTGTGACATATTTTGCAATGATTACTCTGATGCTGACATATCTGTCACTATGGTAACTGTGACATATTTTGCAATGATTACTCATAAATGCCCATTGTTAGGGGACACAGACCACATACAGGTTGCAAACATCTGGATATTCCATATACATCTGCACAGATGACTGGTATGGCCAGTATAGTTTAACAAGGTGCATCTAAGGCAGATGCCATTAATTGCCTCCTTAAAGTATGGCATGGGGAGGGAGTCAACAGTCCTTAAAATGGTATAACCAGCACACATACCAGCCATGGGGGATATGCTTCACACACAAACACACACAGTACTATAGTAGCCAGTATTGAGATTAGACCCCCTAGCTATCTAATTATTTGTACTATAGTATTACTCACTTATTGCACATGCCACAGAGCTTATAGGGCTGAAGAGTGTATACAGGTACTTCTAAGGTGAATGACATAAGTAGATCTTGCAAAGTAGTGCAATGGGAAGTGTACTGGGTGGAGCATGCCTCAAAATGGTATAAGCCACACCCCCAGAGGATAGGGTACACACACACACACACACACACACACACACACACACACACACACACACACACACACACACACACACTTGCCAGAACTGAGATTACAACCCCTGCTTATCTAGTTATTTGTACTATACTGTTATGTAGTTGTTGTACATGCCACAGAGCTTATAGGGTTGATGGCTGTCCAAACATACTTCTAGGGTATATAACATCAGCAGCCCTTGTAATGTATGGCAATGGGAAGTGTACTGGGTGGGAAAGGCCTCAAAATAGTAACCTACAAACATACACACTTACAAACACTTTTATATATATATATACACACACACACACACACACACACACACACACACACACACACACACACACACACACACACACACACACACACACACACACACACACACACACACACACTTGCCAGAACTGAGATTACAACCCCTGCTTATCTAGTTATTTGTACTATACTGTTATGTAGTTGTTGTACATGCCACAGAGCCTATAGGGTTGATGGCTGTCCAAACATACTTCTAGGGTGTATAACATCAGCAGCCCTTGTAATGTATGGCAATGGGAAGTGTACTGGGTGGGAAAGGCCTCAAAATAGTAACCTACAAACATGCACACTTACAAACACTTATATATACACACACACACACACACACACACACACACACACACACACACACACACACACACACACACACACACACACACACACACTTCCCAGAACTAAGATTAGAACCCCTGCCTATCTAATTATGTGTACTACATTGTTACATACGTATTGCACATGCCACAGAGCTTATAGGGCTGACAGCTTTCCAAAGGTATTTCTAAGGTGACTGACATTAGCAGAACTGCTAAAGTAGAGCAATGGGAACTGTACTGGCTGGGAATGGCTTAAAAACCTTTAACCTACAAACATACACATGCACAAACACTTACATTTGCCAGGACCAAGCTTAGAACCCTTACCTATCTAGTTATTTGTACTATAGTGTTACACAGTTATCACACACACCACAGAGCTTGTAAGGCTGATGATTGTCCAAAGGTACTTCTAAGGTGAATGACATCAGCATGTCTTGTAGGGCAATGGGTAGTGTACTGAGTGGGAAAGGCCTCATAATACTTTAATCTACAAACACACACACACACAGGCAGGCAGGTGATGTGATATTACAACCCCTACATCAGTACTATTACACAATGGAGCTTACCTTCATGCTGGCACATGCAACTGTTTACAACTGGTATGCAACTGCCTGAAGCAGGATATCACTCTATGCCTTTCAGAGTATCCTTGTTTATGACTCACATTCTGTGTGTGTCTCCCTGTGTCTCTCTATCTATCACTGTGTGTCTCTCTCTTGCCCATGTCTATATATGTGTATGTTTGAAATATTGTTATATGTTGCCTATATATATATATATATATATATATATATATATATATATCTGTGTATCACATGCAACATATGGCCACCTACAGCTAGCTAAGGGCAATCCTGTCTGATGGGTGTGGGTAGAGTCAGTTAAGGTGTACATAGCTGTCTGTATGCAAAGACATCTATGCACACTACAGTTATATAGTCCAATGTGGGTTTAGACATGGGCTATAATTCTCTAAGTGTAGGAGCATGCCCAGTATCACTTTCTATAGTAAGAGTGGGACTCCATACCTCTCAACTTGTTAGTGCAAGGAATCTGGAGATAGCCGACCAAAATGGGAACACAATGGCCCAAACATAGGGAGATACTGTAAATATTGTTCTTATTGATGTGGAACGTTTCTAGTATAACAGGGTTTGTTTTGGAAAACTTTTTCTGACATATATGACATCTGACACTGAAATGTATTTTGTCATTACTTACTGACAGAAATCCTCAGATCATCACAGTGATTTACCTGAAAATATGAGATGTATGATGCACAGACCTAAATTATGAGCCAAACTATAGACATTCTTGACCAATCCGGCCAGTTGAGAGGTGTGGCTACAGACAATTGGCTGATGAAGCTGTGTAAACAGTCCAGCACCTCAGTGATATACTGGCTGGGTATCACCTACTTGTGTGTTATTCTTCTTAACTGAAAAGTCATATCCTGGTGTGACTCATACCTCTCAACTCTACAGTTTTTTGCAGAATGTCCAGATGCTTGTCTCATAATTTTTGAATATTTTTCATAAAATTGTTCTTTTCTGGCAAGTTAGTGACGAATAATTAAAGACTGAAGTTAGAAAATAATGACAGAACATTTGAGTTTCAGACTTCATAACCTTCAGAAAATTCATGCTAATGCAAAACCTGTTATTCCATCCACTTTCTAAGTTTGTGAGAGCAATATTTAAATATTGTCCATATTTTAGGGCCTTTGTCCCACTTTTATTTATGATTTTGTCCAGATTTCTTGCTCTAAGAGTTTGAGAGGTATGGGCGTGGACACAGAGTGTATTCTACTGAGCAACGATGTCCATTATATGTGTGGTATATTCCACATAGCACTGTGATTTCCAGGTATGTCAGTGGCAGAACAGCATCAGGTAATGTGGTGTACCAGTGATAGACATTTGTTTATAGGTTGATAGGTTAATATGAGGTTACTAGGCTATTGGCCTTGAAGCCCTTATAACACTCACAGACGAGAGTGCAGCCCATGTTAAGACATGTCAGCATCCAGAGCCCCTATACAGCAAGGAAACAGGTGGAATCGCAGGACTGTATTTACTGTTTCTCATGCACTTATACAGGCAGCACTTCACAAGGGGTATTGAGGCACTTGGCTTGATTTGGACAGGGAATGTATTCCACAGATGGAGGAGTCTATGGGACATATATCTGTCACACCAACAAGCCCTATTGATATCACAGACCAGGTTGATTCTGCATCTACAGGTTGATTGAGTGGGCCTTGACTTCCAGATGTGCAACAATCCCATCAAGGCAGGGTCTGGATTGCTTTGTATGCACCACTGAGAAGTCTTTATGGAACTGAGTAGAGGAACAGTGCTGTTAGCCTATCTGTGTAGGGTAGGTGATTGAGGACCTGGATTCTCCTGGTGAGGAACCTTTGTCGTCTCTCCAGCTGCTGCATGTGCTTTGTGAGGTACATGCCGAAGGGGGTGTTGTACAAAATTATTGGCCTTATAAGGTTAGAATACATGGATCTTATGACCTCTTTGTCCCTGGATGAGATACCCTTACTTTTGAGTTGGCCCATCTATGAAGGTTTCTGTACAACACAAGCAGCATGGTGCTCAGAATTCAGGTTGCTATCAACCAGGGTGGCCAAATGCCTCACTCTTGATTGTGTATGTAGGACATTGTTGTTAATGTGATAATATGTGCAGACGTCAGTCTCCCCAAAGGGGATGATGATGCATCTGCAGGCATTCAGCTTGAGGCCATGTTTCTGGCAGCAGTCATGTGTTTTGGTGAGACCCTGTTGTAGGACATCCACATCACATTGTCTATTGATGACTGTTCCCAGCTTGCAGTCATTTGCCAACTTGGTAAGCCATAGGCCAGTATCTTTGGCCTGCACCTCAGGAAAGTATATCCCATATACCAGAGGCCCCCAGACCAATCCCTATGGTATGCCACTCATACTGATTGGGTTGGCTACCCCTATTATGATCATGTGGGTTCTATCAATGAGCCAGTTTGCTACCCATCTGGTAACATATGGATTGCTGCCTAGTTGACAGAGTTCATGGACTATCGCCAAGTGGGGAATAGTGTGTAAGGCTTTGGCCAAATCAAGATGGCTGGAGTGCACCATCTTTCCCTCATCCATGCCTTTGTTGGCTGTCTTAGGGAAGTCATCCAGAATTCATTGACATACCTCCCCTTGAGAAAGGCAGACTGTGTGGGGTCAAGTATTTGGGGTTTGCCAATGTCCTTGTTAATGAAGTCCATGATAATCCATGATGCTCCATAATGATAATACCTCAGACGGTTTGTGTTGCTATGTTATTATGAGGCTACATGTTGGCCCTAACTGTCAACCTGTCACAGACTGACATCTGTACAGGCCTATATATGTCAGTCAGACACAGGCCCACACATGGGAACAGGGTGTTAATACTGATCTTGCAAAGAGAGACAGCTGGGAGACCGGTTTGCTATAAGCTTGCTTTTTCTTATGGGTATGATGTCTGCTTCTCCACTGTCTGCCTTTCTTATTTGGCACATAGTTTGGCAGGCAAATGCAATGTTAGGTCAAGCAGAAGAGATATACGAGGCATACTTGTGATCCTTTTGTGACAGCCTTTCTACCAGGGGTATAGATGGTGGCCAGTGACTTACTGCCAGTGCTCACACAGTAAGGTGTCAGCCATTTAACCAATGGCAGTACACTGACTTTCATCTACCTGATGTCCTACTAGGCACTGTGTAAGTTACTCCAAGCTGTATACTGTTCAAATGTGTGTGTCCCTGTCCCTGACTTCTCCTGTTTCCTGCAGTGACAGATATTGACTTCTGGGCAGTGTGTACAGCTCCAACCGTAGGTGTAGCTGCATGCAAAATAGCTTGCACAGAAAGTCTTTTAACATGGACCCTGTCAACCACAGTACTGTACCTAGGCCACTAAGGCACAACATCCAAGACTAAGTGCTGTCCACTTCCTGACAGTATTAACCATGTACATACATAGCTCATTGACCACTGCATATTTTGGACATGTGACAAGTTATGAAGTTGATTGGGACAGCCCTGGGAATATGTACTCTGCTGCTATTACCCTACAAACGTACATGTTACTGCATTTCTTTGGGGACACAGGTGTGTTTGGGGGCATACCTGTCAACTGTACACATTTGCACAGACTGTGTAGATGTTGGCTTTACTTTTTGGTTCCATTTAGCATAGTGTTGTGCCTTTCTTGGAGAATACTGGCATATCACTAAAGTCCAAAGTTTCGAATGTAATGGCAGACATTTGAGTTTCAGACTTCCTACCCTTCAGAGACTTCATGCAACTGCAAGACTTGTTGTGATATCACTGTGTAAGTCTGTAAGATGTATATTTAATCATTATCCCTGTTTGTGGGCCATTTCCAGACATGTCTTTATGGTTTTCTACAGCTGACTTGCTGTGAGAGGCTGAGGGGTGAGTATGAGACCCCAACATTGACATCCATGATTGTGACCTATGACCCCCCAGTTTATTAGTCCCCCACATACACTGCAGTGAGTTTTGTCACCTAGGGGTCTACTGCATACTCTGGGGAAGCCAGTATTTGGCGGACATTTCATGTTTTCCCACATAGCTGTCAGTTGTCTACTGCTATCCCGGTAGGCCACCCCATTCCCTTGCATACATGCAGCAATACCTTAGATATGCTACCAAAATGTACTACTCCATTCATCTATTGTTAAGAAGAGTAACTTACCTTGTGCCTGCGGCAGTTGTGCGGCTGTTGCTTGAGGGCTAACTCTGCTGGATGCATGCAGTACACAGCCTATACAAGGTAAGGTACAGGTAGTGTGATGTGTGTGGCATCCATTTTACTGTGTGTGTGCATGAGTCAGAGAGAGGTGTCAGTCCCGGATCCCTAGGGTGTCAGTGTATGTGCTATGCGTTGCCTCTTTGCCAAGGCCAGGGCATACTGGGCATGCCTACAGGTACAAGGGCAGGATCAGGGAGTTCCTCGTCTGAGTCCCCCTGTACCTGTGGAGACCTTGGCAGTAGTGGGGAGCTGTGTCCCCCTTCCCTATGATGTTCCTGCTACAGCTGTTTCCACAGGATCATATTGTGTAGCATGGCACATACTATGAACATGTGCACACATGTGGCTGGAGAGTACTGCAAGGATCCACCAGATATGTCAAGGCAGCGGAACCATGACTTGAGCAACCCAAACACTCGCTCTCTAATGTTCCTAATTTGTGTGTGTGCACCTCATTATGGCGTTCTTCAGTGGGTGTATGTGCACCTCATTATGGCGTTCTTCAGTGGGTGTATGTGCATTTCTGATGTGTGTCATCATCCACGGTTCCAGTGCGTAGCCAGCATCCCCCAGGAGATGGCCATATGGGATGTTCCCCCTGGCAAATGCCTGGTGCAGCTGTGAGGTATGCCAGATGTGGGAGTCGTGATAGCTGCCAGGGCTGCCAGCACACACATTGATGATAATGCCCTGGGCATTGTACAAGACCTGGCAGTTGATGGAATGATTGCCCTTGTGGTTGACATAGACTCTACCGTCTTCACTGGGTGGTGCTTTGATGTGGATGTGAGTGCAGTTTATGGCACCCAGTACCTCTGGGTAGTCTGCTACATGGTGGAAGATATGCAGAATGCTGGTCCTCTCTTCAGGGGTGCTGGGGAAATAAATGTGCTCACCGACATGTGGTACCATGGCATCCAGAAACTGGTGGAGTACCCTGGATGCAGATGCCTGTGAGACCCCATGATGTCCCCAGTAGGTAGTTGGAAAGTACCTGTAGCTAGTATTCGTAAGGCTACACATACCTTTGTTTCAACTGGGATAGGTTCCCCTCTGTTGGCTCTGGGTCTGAGGTAAGGTCGGCAGAGCTCAGTGATTTGCTGAAGTATGTCCCTGTCCGGCCTGTAGCATTCTAGTATCTCCAGCTCATGTAGCCCCTGGAAGGTTACCCTAGGTGTGAACATTCTTCTCCTCCTCTGTCTGGGCTGGTTGACAGCATTATCCTCATCATCACCCTCAGTCTATAGCACATAGAGATGTAGCAAAGCAGCAGCAGCCCCTACCCTTTTGTCAGTTAAAATTCCCAAGTGTGTACATCAATGTTGCAGAGTTTGTGGGAAAAAACAGACTGAAATGTGTTTGCATACTTTATACTAGTGTGCTGCAGATGCTGCCTGTGTGATTGGCTGACTATGATACATTCCACCTGCCAGCTATATTACTGAGGGTTTTGACTGGGTCACTGTGAGTGGCAAAGTCCGTGTTAGTGCTTTGTAGTTAATTTCCTTTATTCTGTTCTTTCCTTTTTTTTCTCTATTTCCACTGTGTTTAAGCCCTGCAGCATGCTACGCACACTGTTTTAGCTAGTGTAAACATTGCTGAGCAGAAAAGGCCCTCCCCTAGACACAAACACACTCATCATAACCAGCTAAGCACAGCTAAGCACAGCTAAGCAACTTCAGACACACCCCCTGACTTAGCTCTGCTTAGCTGAGCATAAATAAAAGCCGCAGAGCTACAATGTGCTTACACCAAGCATAACACACACCCCTTTCATGTCAGCTACTTCTTCTGCTTACACCACTGCATTATAGCTCCTACATGGTTAGGTATCCATGGGTATGGTCTCCCATTTTGCCATTCAATAAATTTAGCTCATTTACATACCCCCACTGGCTTATACCCTATTTACACCACTACACTGGAGCCTATGCCCTTAGCAACCAATGTTACCTGTCATTATGAGTCTGCATGCTGCCCACTATAATGGCAGAATTATTGTTTCACATTTGATTGCCTTTTCATTAATTTTTTTTAGTTTCTGCATGATCGCGTTTGCTCACCTCTGCGCTCTGCTTAAATGGCCCGAAATTTGCCAAAAAAATTTTGATTTTTGCAATTTTGCAATACTTTGGCATGCCAGTGGCCATAGTTTTGGCCATTGGCATGCCTAATGAACATAATAGGTGCTTTATTTTAAGCTGTCATGTCCCCGTTTTTATTTTTGCAGAAATGTACACGGTTACTAACCACATACATTTCTGCTGCGGACACGGCTCCAACACGGATGCCTGGATGCTTCCTGGATCACAAATTCACCTCATTTGCAGGGTTTTCACCAGCAAATGTGGTGATTTACATTATTCTATCACATCCATGCTGGAATAGTGCTGGGAAGCTCATGCACATCCCCTGCCTTGTTTGCTGGATCGCACAGGCTCCAAACTCCATGTTCGAGTCTTGGCACTATGCTTACATGGAGATTAGCTCCATGTAAGCTTTACTGAATTACCCCCATAAACTATTAATACAAATATTATCAAATTCTTTAGTGTTTGTGTCTCTAAATGCCTGTATTGGACTTCTTCAGAACAATTTGTTAATAACACATTTTTTCATGTAAGACAATAACTTGACAACACATAATTTGCTGATTAATTTGTGCTAGAAGTACTTGAAATTCAAATATTGTGTTAATGTCACAACAGAAAAATACATTTCCTAAAGCAGTTCAGTGATGTTCATATTATACAATGACTGGCAATTAACATTCAAAAAGGAGCACACTGATTGGTCAACACAACCAGCGTGCCTGTTGTAAATCGAGAAAATACCAACAATAAAAGTCTGGCTGCTAAAGTATCAGACTTTTTTTCTATTATTATGTGGTAGACATGCATTAGTCTGAATGAAAGAAACTCTGAAACTGAAATGCATGTCATCATTTAATGACTTTGTTCCTCATAAAATGTGTTTTTTTCTGACAAATCACTGAGTAACAAAGTCACTAAATAATGACAGGCATTTCAGTTTCAGACTTTCTTTCCTTCAGATAATGCACACATATTCACATTTTTTAAATAAAAGATCAAGAGGTATGTATGACACCATAGAAAATACAAGAAAAATCAGATACAGTCTACAAACTAAAAATTCCTGATTTTCCTTGTATTTTCCTGTCTTTCTTGTACTTCTAAACTGTCGGGAGATTGCACTTCTTTTTCTTTCAAAAAATAGCAATGGAGATCATCCTTTCTCTGTTGCTTGCTTGCTAAACCAGTGATGTACTATGTAAGCCTGGGAATGCAACTCTCATATGCATGCGCAATACATCATCAAAGAGCACAATCAGGAAACAATGAGGAAGAACATCACGGCCCCATTATACATAGACATTATTTAAGTATTATTTAAGAAAAGTAATTTGTTTCTTAAATAACGTCATTGTATAATAGCAATAACCAACTCTGTGGTGTGGTATATTGAAGATTTACCCAAGGTTGGCTTTGTTTAATCACTCGGGCTTCACCCTTATTATTAAACCACACCAACCTTGGCTAAATCTTCAATATACCACACCCATGTCATTGGTTATTGCTATAACAAACTACTTTAAACAGTGATATATTGCACCTGTGATAAATATTTACAAAAAAGGTTCAATAAAGTTCATAACAAACTACTTAAAATAGTGATATAGCGCACCTGTGATGAACAAGTTATTGCAGTGCACAGAGGACTGGGATTACATTCCAAAACTGGAAAAAGATAAATCTGTTAAACACAATCCTAGCATGAGATACAATCTTGACAGCAGCTATGGGTGCTTAACCCAGAGCTGTTGGACATGCTACACCTGAAGAAATCCCATTCCCTCCAAGCTACATGCTCTAGGGACCTAAACCTTGTCACCACAATAAACAGGACACGTTGGAGGGATAGATTCCTGTCCCAGAGAATTCCTCTACTCTGGAACAAGCTACCCATCTATGTCAAGCAAAGCTCTTCTTAGCACTCTTCAAGAAAAATCTTGATGAGTGGATGGGAAATAGGAAATACACCCCGGGGATCACTTCTGTGTCTCTGCTGGACACTGGCACAGGAAAATAACTTTCTTGGGTGGCGTAAGCTATGGTACCTTGCTGGCTAGGCTTACATAGGCCCTTGGGCCGATAGCATAGAACCTACCTATGAACCTATGAACCATAAATGCTGCTAAAATTAGTTTTCATGCTTGAGACTAGCAGTGGACAGTAGAGACTGTCAAATAGCAAAAGGCAAAACAGCTTTTAAAAGCTATTAGACATTTACTCTGCCATACGTATTAATAGAAAGTTTTGCTAAATGAAGTGTCAAACAGCTGTGAAAGCAGTTACATCTACAGAGGGACATTTTATTTCTACATGCTGCCTGACAATGCTGAGTGCTTTATCAGCTTTCAAAGGCTTTGAAAGCTGGCAAAATACTTCACACTCTTACATACTTTTTTTATAGGTTCATATGTTTATAGGTAGGTACTAGGATATTGGCCCTAGGGCCTATATAAGCCTAGCCAAATGGCACCCTGGCTTTCACCACCCAAGAAAATTATTTTCCTGTGCCCCTGTCAAGCAGAGCCACAGAAGTGATCCCTGGGGTGAATTTCCTATCTCCCATCCAATCATCAAGGTTTTTCTTGAAAAGTGCTAATATGGAGCTTTGTTTGATATAGATAGGTAGTTTGTTCCAGAGTATGGGAAGTCTCTGGGACAGGAAACTATCCCTCCAGCATGTTCTGTTTATTATGGTGACAAGGTTTAGGTCCCTAGAGTGTGTAGCTCGGAGAGATTGGGATTTCCTTAAGTGGAGCATGTCCAACAGCTCTAGGTTTGACATAGCTAAGCAGAGATCACCTCTGAGTAGGCGAAATGTGACAGAGTAAAGCTGAAGTTTTTTGAGACGGTGTGCGTAGGGCATCTGTTTGACACCGCTAATCCTCTTTGTGAGATATTTCTGTGGCCTTTCCAGTTGTTGTAGATGTCTTGTGAGGTACATACCAAAAGGGGTGTTGTACTCTATAATGGGTCTAATGAGTGATGAGTAGAGGGGAACAATGACCTCTTTTTTCCTGGATGAGAAACCTTTTGTGATGAGGTGTGCCACATACAAGGATTTCCTGACTACCGTGGTGATGTGATTATCAAAGGAGAGACTACTGTCCACCTGTGTCCCAAGGTCTCTTATCACACTTTCGGTGTTAAGTAGTCTACCGCCAATGTGGTAGTTCATGGGTACAGAGTTTTTACCAAAAGGGATGACAATGCACTTTTTGGCATTGAGCTTGAGGCCATGGCTTTGACACCAGGCATCTGTCTCAGTGAGGCCCTTTTGTATGATGTCCACATCATTAGGAGTTTTGATTATGGCTCCTAGTTTGCAGTCATCTGCGAACCTTGTTAGCCAAAGACTTTCTGTGTTAGCCTGTACTTCAGAGAAGTAGATAACAAACAGGATAGGACCTAGGATTGAACCCTGTGGTACTCCACTTGTCACTGGTCTGAAGTTGGATTTAGAGTCTGCTACTTTCATAGTGTGGGTTCTGTCAGTCAGCCAGATGGCAGCCCATCTTGCGACATAGGGATTTATACCTAGTTTAGTGAGTTTATCAATAATTCCAGAGTGGGGGATGGTGTTGAAAGCCTTGTGGAGATCTAGATAGGCTGTGTGAACCACCTTACCCTCATCTACGGCTTTGGTGACCGCTTCAAAGAAGTCTATCAGGTTTCGGCGACATGATCTGCTTTTTACAAACCCGAACTGGGTAGAGTCCAGAGTTTGGAGATTACCAATGTCATTGTTTATAAGTTCCATGATGATACATTCCATAGCCTTGCAGATCAGGCTTGTCAGGTTAATGGGGTGGTAGTTCCCGGGGTCCATGGTGGCTCCCCTTTTGTGGAATGGGATAACCGTTGCAGTGCGCCATTCAGTGGCACAAAGCTTGAGGTGAGGCTATGATTGAACATGGTACTTAGGTGGGATGCCAGTTCGTTCTGTAGTTCATGCAGAACACAGCCTGAGATGTTGTCAGGTCCCATGGATGCTGTGTTCTTGGCTTTGGTGAGTGTATTTTTTACCTGTGCAGCTGTGATTACAGGAACTTTGCATTCTTCCCGTATACAGATGGGCCCTTTAGGGGATGAGAGAGGAGTAAAGTTAGCACTGAACCTATCTGCCAGGATGTTGGCAATATCAGTTGGTTCTGTATATTTAGTGCCATTGTGCTGTAACTCAGAGCAAATCTGAATGTTGCCATTGAGATTCTTGACATAGCTATAGAATGCTTTGTGGTTGTCTTTAGAATCAGTGGTGATTTTGTTTTCGTACCTAGCTTTGGAGGATTTTATGAGGGATCTTAGCTTCTTACTGAGGCTGATCATGGAGTTCCTCCAATCATGGGATTTTACTCTTTTTTGCAACAGTTTCTTTCTTCTATTGTAGAGTTTGTTTATGGCAGGGGACCACCAGATTGGCTTCCTTTTTTTGGAGGATAGTATATTGGTTCTGTTAGGGATTGCATGATCCATGCACTCATGTAAGTGCTTATAAAGTGCAATTGTATAGGATTCAGCAGTCGTACCTCTATTGTCCGTCAGCATGGGTGTCGTGAAGTTTGCCACTTCTGTCTTAAGAAGTGTGAAGTTGGGTTTGGAGAAATTTTTTACAGTGGTTTCCCTAATGAGGGGTGGGGGTGGGATGTGAATGTCTAGCGTGATTTGCTTGTGGTTGGATCTCACCAACAAGAAATTGACCTCTGGTGTAAACATCGGTTGCCCATGTTGGTAATGACCAGGTCTAGGGTATTGCTGCCCCTGGTGGGGGTGTGGATAGGTTGATCCAGAGCATTGAAATTTATGAATTCCAGAAAATGTTGAGCACATGAGTTGGTACATGAGTAGTTTTCCCAGTTAATGGTGGGGTAGTTGAAATCACCCATTATTAGGGTGTTAGGTTGTACCCTAATATTTTCCAGTGTATCAAGAAATGAGGAGTGGGAATCCTGTGGCATGGTGGGGGATCTGTAGCAAGCTACAATTTGGATTGTGGTCTTACCCAGAGTTAGTTGCACTTGGATAATCTCGGATGCATTATGATGAGCAACTAGCCTGGAGGTGTGGATATCCTTAATGAATTTCGACACGCATCTGCCTTAAGTCCTTCAGTCCAATTTAGGTGGCCGAAAGGTGTGGTATGAATTATAGCCTGATAATGCAGGGGTGCTCTCTGGAGCCTTGAACCAGGTCTCTGTCACTGCACAGATGTCGATGTTCTCCATTTTAAGAAGTGCCTCGAGTGAGTGCATTTTGAGGTTTAGACTTCTAGCATTGAGTAGCATTTCCCTCAGATTTTGCTTGCTTGTACCTGTTATGGTGGTGAATTTGCCATTTGAATCTTGCCTAAAAAGGGGGTGGCAAGAGCCTTAGCCAGTACCCGGAATCCCAAGGGCGACAAGTGCAGGCCATCTCTGGCAAAGCATCATGGTTTGTCGATCATGTCATCCCAGGCATACAGATACTGGATCCCCTTAAAATGACACCAGAAGCTTTGCCAATTGCTGAAGTCAATCATTTTGTCCTTGTAATGTGGTATCATTCTGGGTGATGGCAGGATGCTACTCAGGGCTAGGGCCATACCTGCCTGGGCTACAAGATCGGACAACTCCTCCATGTCTCTTTTCATGTAGTCCGGGGAGGTATGTCTCAGGTCATTCACACCAACATGGACAATGCAGAGTCATATTTGTACTTGCTGTGGAGTGACCTGTGTTCATGCGTTATGTGGCAGATCATGGCACCTGACAGGCAGCTGACAGTAACTTTCTCCTTGTTTAGCCTGGTGAGTGGAACATCAGTGTGCCTGACTATAGAGTCACCTATGACTAGAGTGTTGGGTACGTTGTTATGCCTTATGGGCTGTGGTTGAGTGGCACACTGAGTTTGTGGGCTGTGTCATTTGGGTTGTGTTGGGGGGTGGAGGTTGCTTGCGTTTCTGCTTTGGAGGTCCCTGTTGCTTGGGTAGATTTTTTGAGTGCCTCCGTTAATGTTGGTGTGTGTTTTGTGTTTCTATGTGTGTTTTGGTGGTGTAGGTTTTGAGGAACTATGTGATGAGTGTGGTGTGGTGCAAGTGTTTACCTTCTCCACTTGACTGTCTAGTCCAGTCTTGGGTGAAGAGAGCTTTGCTTCCAGTTTGGCTATATAAGTGCATCTCTCACAGGTTGTAGTGTTGGGTGGTAGGAGGAGAGGGTTGTCTGTGTACATGAGGCAATTGCTGCATTGCCCCAAGATGCCCAGATTCATCAGGTAGACTGGAGAAAACACCGGAAGCTGACCCTTAGACATGCCTGGATAGGTGCTTGCTTATTAAGTACTAAAAACTGTTTTCCTCTAGACAAGTGAGGAAAGTTGAGTGCTGTAGTAATTTGTAGCTTATTTAGTGTTTACAATGAGTTCTGAACAAGTGCTGAGCTCAAAGAAACAGATCTGAGTGCTGAAACTAGAAAACTGGCTAGTTCTAAGAAACAAAATTAAGCTAGAAGGCTTCCCCTCCAACACAGAAAGGCTTGGGGGCTCAGAAGCTTACAAACAGTCCTGGATACAGCAAATCTTTATCTGGACTAGACGACTTACAGGAAAGGCAAGAAACAAGCTTAGAACATTTTTTTTGTAAAGTGGAAAGGGGAAAGGAGGAACAGAAACTAACTGGGTTGGCCTTCTCAAATGTTCTCCCTGATTAGGTAGAATGAGGTAATGACACTAGACTGGGAGAAGTGTCCCAGGTCAAATTTACAGTAGGGGCAGGCAACTGCAAAGCCACCAAGTATAAAAAGAGGATACCAATAGGGAGGGAGGGTGGAAAACAAAAATCAGAACAAACAAACCCAACCAGATGCTTAACAATTGTAGACAATTTCTAGTTAATACCTCACACACAGTGAAACTAGATAACAAAGTATATGCAGACAGTAAAAGTGCTAAAAATAACTCAGAAATAAGCAAAAAACAGGATACTTAATGTTATATATCACAGATTAATTAACAAAGTTGAAACCTGAAACAACTTTAAAAAAAAGCTTGAAAGAACCAATGAGGTGCTTATTCCAAACCATAGTGCAGGCAACCCCAGTCAGCCAATGACCACAAACAATTCACTCTCACTGAAATGCTATACTGATTTTGGCTAAGCTATGATGGCCTGGAATATGTGCTCAGAGCGCAGCCTCTACTAACAAACAACTAGGCCCAAAACACAAGCCTAGTATCATTGGTGGATTTAACTACTACATTTAGCTTAAAACCATCACAAAACCTAGTTAGCTAGAGATGCCTGTTGTCAGAGTGTAGGTCAGAGAAATAAATGCCAAAAAAAGATATGGCCTAGCATGCAATTCTGGAGAATGGCACTTTTCATTTCTTCCTTAAATGATGAAGTATCACTAACCCTGGCAATGCTTGTTCTGTCTTTTAGCCAGTTTGCAATCGATCAGGTAGCTTATTAGCAATCCCATCATATTGGTATGTTATCAAACACCTTTCCCAGATCCAAGTAGGCAGTGTTAACACTGTGAACATGTCCATCATCTGCATGAGGAAGACCTTGCCAGAGATGTTGGTAAATATAAAAGTGTGAATTTCCCCCATTCTTAGTAAGTAGATTAATGCTTCTATTTCAAAAAAAAAGTTAAAGTTGATTTGGAGTTAGCATACCATGCAGATTCCAGATTTATTAAAAAGTAATTAAGAACAATTAGTATACATAACAGGACAATAATGACTTTGGAAAAGTAATAGTCCAAATTTCTTAAATAAACTATAGAATCTAGTCTGTAGTGCAGTTTGGGACATGGTACTAAATAAGATGAGACCTCACACTGAAAAAAATCATTGAGGATTTAGTCCTGCTGCAGCCTTAGGAAGAGCTGCATGTCTATGCATTCATAGGTTTGTAGGAGATGAAGGGCCCAGTTTTAGTCACTTAGATATAAACCTTAGGGTGCAACAGCATTATGATTGTAGGAGCAGTCTTGTGGTGTTTGTAGCTTGGTGCAATGTTTGTAACATGATCTATGTGGGGAATACTACACAAAAGCTGAAAACAACCACAAAAATGTAACACTTTACGTTTATTTTGTTGTTGTCAGTCAATGGCAAGGGATGTGACTTAGACCGTTTTCTAGAACTGAAAGGCTTGTCATAGCATTTGAAATTAGATACAGGTTGACCTCCCCCCACCCCCCGGTTTAGACCACAATGTCAGCATTAAAAGTGCCTTCAGAATGAAACCTGTTTAATATATTCATAGTAATATTATGTAACATCACACAATATATTTCTTCAGCTATATTTATAATTGCCTCTCAGCTCCATCTGTGTATTGGAAACAAGTCCAGATATTGATATTATTTAGTATTTTTATGTGTAATTGAGATAATTTATTTTTCACATGGAGCCTGTATTAATGCTTGAGCCAGTTTTTTTTTTTTTCTTTTTTCTTTTTTTACTTTTTAATAATTCATTTTGGAGCGTTTTCCCCAGGCCTCCACTAAAAATAGGCTCTGTCCTAGCCGGACTTTCCCGGTCAACAAATAAATAAATAGTTATTTCCTTTTCTTTGGAGACAATAATAAATATTTTTTTTCATTTTATATGTTTCTTGCACTCTACTGAATAAATCATATATTGTGAAATGATTATGCTTTACGAAGAAATCTATGGTGTTAACACAATTGTTCTGATGAAATCTCATGCAGACAATTAGAGATTAAAGTGCATAATTATTATAGATTAACAAAGGGTTTCATACTTTGGCTCCTACCAATGCACATTTTATTTCTTAAATTCCTCCATCTTGGCACCTACCTTTCCAATAGCATGCAGTTGTATAAGTAAACTTACCATAACAATAGACATTTAAATGGAACACAGTTGTAGTATTTAGCTACTTGTGTCATACATCCTGCACTGACCAGCTTCCCAGGCCTTTGAGCACCCCCCAGGTGCTTCACCTACCAGGAGCACATGAGGATCTCCATGTAATAGGCAGTTGGAGTGCCAGCACACTCCAGAGCATTTTTTTGCTTAGGAAGGAGGCAAGAGACCTGAATATTTGTGCAAGGAAACACAATGAATATAACTGTATTATAAGATAATATTATTATAAGGCTAAAAACAACCACAGCCTAGCAAAAAAAAGCAAAAGCGACAGAAAAAAGGGGGCTGGAGGGAGGGATGGCTACTTCAATAATGCCCCATTCGAATGTCTATTGTCATGGTAAGTTTACTTACATGACTATACAATGTTATGTACATGGATCAATGTTGCAGTAGCATCAGCTATTTGGATAGATTACCATCCTTAGTCAGGAGTAGAAAAGGAAGGAGGAGACCAATAACTAAGACTCAAGGAGCCCCTGGAGAATGGTCCTGACAAAGCCTGTTTTTGATCTGGAAAATGAATCTAGTTGGTAGTGCTTTGCAAAAGCATGCATAGAAGACCATGTTGATGTTTCTAGAATACCTTTGGAGTTTATCCCTTTCCAGAAATCCCCCAAACAAGCCACTGTCCTAAATGAATGAGCTGTAACCCTGCCTGGAAGTGGCTTATTACTGTTAAGTATAACAAAAAAATGATTGCATGAGAGCAACCATTTAGAAATAGTCAACTTTGTCACTGGTTGTCATTTCCTGTTACCTTCATAGAAGACAAAACAGCTGGTCGGCTTTCCGGAAAGGTCAAGTTTTGTCTAGGCAGAATCTCAGCTGCCAGTGTGCATCTAGAGAGCAAAGAATCATTTCTCCCTTGTTCTTTCATTCAGGAAATAAGAGAGGATATTAACAGTATGTCTTAAAGTAAACTCATACAACTTTGAGTATAAAGGTAGGATTTGTTTGCAAGGAAACCCTGTCCTTGTGGAAATGAGGTAGGGTTTACTCACCATAAGTGTTTGAAACTCAGATACTCACCTAGCAGATGTCCGAGCAATTAGTAAAACAGTCTTCCAAGTTAAGAACGTGAAATTAACCTCATAACCCGGTTCAAATGGAGACATAGTAAAATTCTTTACCAGAAAATTGCGATCCCAAAGAGGAGGGGCTGGCTTCTTATTGAAATGTCAGCACTAGAAATGCTAAGTACCAAAAAGCCTAAATGAAAGACTGAAAACCCGGCGAAGAGTGAATCTCAAAAATCGCTCTTCTCCTTAAACAAAGGAGATCATAGGAAATGACTAGGCTATCGACCCAGAGGTCATTTCAAGCCTAGCCATTTCATCCCAATGTAATACCATAGAAATGTTAGTTAACACCCAATACTGCAATTAGTAATGGCTGCCCATGTCCAGGAGGGTTGTGGGTGCTGTTCCTAGTAAGAATTTACAGTGTTTATTTTTTTGGGGGTTGAATGATTATTTCTTAAATAAAAGCAACATGTATCAGATGACTGAGTACAACAAGCTGAGAAAATAAGCCAAAATGCATTTTAGTCACAAATGTAATGTTGTTACAGCCCTCTCTCTGCTCTCAGTATCTGTATATAATGTCCTTTTAAGGTATGGTACAGTCAAAGCAAAACTATATCACTGTTGACGAATTTTGGCCAGACAGTGTGTATTTTCCCAAATAGTAAATAAATAGGATGCCCAATTCATTAAAACTCCTTTTTGCAAGAGGGAAAGCCCACCATGCACCCCCGTATAGGAGGCAAGCCCCCCCACACCCCCAAACATATATATTTGTATATGTGTGTATATATATATATATATATATATATATATATATATATATATATATATATATATATATATATATACACACCGATCCAAGATCACCATACCTCAGAGAAAACAAAATATTCTGAGAAATTGCATCTCAGACTTTATATATGCAAGCCTATTCTTTTGGAAATTAATTCTTCATGTTTCAGGACTCACTCTAACAGGTTCCAATATTTCAAATGGTTACAGGAGGAGCCACCTGTTTCCTAGGTAGGTGAGTATGTAAGTATACTTTCAAAAACTTTAACTTCAACATTGCTAGAAAGGGGGAAATCTAGTGAAGACAAGCAGAAATGGCTGTCAAGTGTACCTTTATTGAAGAGTAGGGCAAACCATCAGACAGTAACTCACACAAATAATTAAGAACTATATGCAAATGGGCCTGAAAAGAATCCTTGTCTTTTGAGTGGCAATAACTATAAAAACCTTTCCACTTAAATATATATGATTTTCTAGTAGCAGGTTTTTTCAACTCTTTTAGTACCTGCTACATGTCCTCAGAAGAAAGCAGCCTAAAAGGTATTATTTCTATCATCCAGGCAGTTAGTTGAAGCATTTCCAGTTTGGGGTGTATCATATTTCCCCTGTCTTGAGTGAGTAAATGCAGTCTGTGGGGATGCTTGTGGTAATTGCCCTTGGCCAGATTAAAACGAAAGGAAAACCACTGTTGCCTTAGTCAGAAAGGAGTCACCACCACAGTATTTGAAGAGTCCGTCTAGATATTTAGAGGAACCGTGGTAATCAGTGGAAAAGGTGGAAAACCACACAGAAACATTCCTGTCAATGAGAACGAGAAAGAGAGTGGAACTGTCTTCCAGGCACAACAGTATGGAGTCCTGGAGTAAAATGTATTTAGATGTATGTCCTGAAAAGAGGCAAACAAATCTACTGGAGGTCTTTCCTTCAGTCAAATCAATTATTCAAAAATCCTAGGATGAAGATTCCATGTGTGGGATTCTATCCTGGTCCTGCTGAGCTTGCCCGCAATAAAGTTTTTTTCTGACAGAATGTATAAAGTCTGAAGAGTCAGATTGAGCTGAATTCTTACCTCCTAGACTGCCATAGCTAATCTGCAATGAGGGTAAGATCTGGTACCCCACTGTCTGTTTAAGTAACACATCACTGTGATGCTGTGTACATTTGTAGAGGTTTTGCAGAGCAGAGATGTTTTAAGGACTACAGCCAACATCTCCCTGATATTTATGGGCTACTGTCTGTCCATTGGTTGCCACAGAACTTCCACTCTTACCCCTTTTGACACTTCTCCCAAGCCATGTCTGAAGCATCTGTGGCAACTGACAGGAGAGGGGTCAGAAGGGAGAACCCCATGCCAAAAATGTATATACAAACATGTTGTATATACAAACATGCTGATACCAAAACATCTTCAAGTAATGGTGCCTATAATTTACTAATCTTATATCCATTGTGCTAGTATTAAGAACAAGGGCTAGTAAATTAGAGGCACTTTTACTTGAAGATGTTTTTGTATCAGCATGTTTGTATATAAATTTAAAAAAACAATTTAAGTAGTTTTTGTTCAACACAAAAATACAAGAATTTTAATACTTAATAGTTGGAGAGATTTGCAGTTTTAATTTACAATTCATGGAAGGCATGGGGATAATGTATTTAATGTGTGCAACATATTTTTATATTGGGTTTAATTACTTAATATTTTTTTCCTGCTTAATTCCTTGATTGGTTATGTATACTGATTTATATTAATGGCAGTATGTATTTAAGAGATGCATGGGCACCAGCATTTTGTATTCTGATGAAGTCCCCAGTTCATTTGAGATGAAAGCGCTCAATATTTTAATTTCAATTTCGTTTCATTAAAGGGGTGGTTTTAACCGTTGCGACCCTTGTTGCTTCCTTTGGGTGTGTTATTTTTATCTTTGGTTATTTGTTGGCTATAATGCAGTGCACCTGTTGTAATATTTGAGTAGGTATTTGTAAAGTGATTGTGCTTAAAATGCACCCACAGTGTGCCCTACTGGAAGAGAACATAAATGTACATGCACTGTTGTAACTGTTTAAATGTATATGTTAACAAAGGAAACTGGAGGGTTAACCTCAGTCCATCAAACTGTAGAAAATATTTGAAATTGAATTACTTTATAGGCAGGGCCACAAAGAGGCTATCTTTCAGGTTTCAATGCAGCTAATTTGTGTGCAGTGGTGGGATATCCACATCACATTTAGTTAGTTAGTTAGCTAGCTGATTGGCTAGTTAGTTAATTAGTTATTGATATTTGTTGCCTGGGAAAGTCCAGAATAACCAATTTTCAATGGAGGCCCAGGGAGAAAAGCTCCAGTAACAAATTAAAAATTACTACAACAAACAACTAAACAAAAATTATTTTACAACAGGATAATATTTACAGTAATAAGAAATCATACAAATATAAATAGCATTTCTTAGTGATAGAACTATGCAAAGAATGGAAATGGTCAGTAGTTGGTTAAATCGTTAGTATTTCCGCCACTATACAATGGGGCTATGATAATGTCATTATGCAGTGAAAATAAATGACAGTAGAACTTGCACAGTATATAAATGGATAACAACAAGATATTCAATATAAACAACCATGACACACAGTATATTCTGTACAATATGAAGGAGATTATACTTTTGCCTTGCGGAAGTTTTTAAAGAATTAAATATTGATTAGTATACATTGTTTAAGAGAAAGTCACAGAAGTGCAGTTAATTTACTGGTATTTCAGCTAATCTAAAAAGGAGTATTCTAGTCAGTAAACTCATTGGTGTTGGTTTATGGTAGCATGAAGTTCTGATCACAAGGACAAATGTGATTATTAAGAAAGTGATTTTTAGGGTGACTTTGAAGGTTTTCATAGACTCATTTTATGTTATGGAGGTGGATAGGGCATTCCATAGCTTTGCTATGGAGTAAAAGTATAAGCTTTGTCCAGCTCAGTTATTGGGTTTGTATATGGTAAGAAGCTATTTATTAGTAGAATGAAGATTTCAGGTTGGGATGTAGGATTGTACAATAGAATGTAGTGATGGGTAGTTATTTGGATTGTATAGTAATTTATGAGTAAGAGTTAGTTGAGTGCATTGGAGGTAATGTGAGAATTCCAACCATATTATTTCTTTAATGGTGTGACAGTGGTGAGTGCGGTTTTGCAGTCCAGAAGCAAATTTGGCAATTTTATAATAGCATGATTGTAGTTTATTGCTTAAGGATGCGTGAAGGTTGGTAAATATGGGGGAACCATAGAGGAGTGAGGTAAGTAGGAGGAAATGTGCCAGTTTTATTCTTGTGGGTTATCCAAATACAGTTTATGTCTATATAGTTTACCTAGTTTTGAGTGTGTTTTGATTGTGTTAAGAATGTGTGGTCCGAAATATAGTTTATCATCTATAGTGATGCCCAGACGTTTAGCTGTTTTCACTACTTCAATTTCTGTTTTATTTAAAAAGTAGATTTTGAACTCTTGTGGGAGTGATTTAGAAGAGAATATCAGTAGTTTGGAGTTTTTGGGATTAAGTAGTAATTGAGCTTTGTTTAGCCATGTTTCTATGTTTGAGAAGGTGTTTTGTGTTATTTTGAGAAGATCTGGAAAGTTGCTGACCGCGGATATAATGGTAGAATCGTCAGCATACTGGATGATGGAAGTATGTAGGAGACAGTATGGAGATTATTTATAAATACATTAAAAAGTAAGTATCAAAGAATAGAGCCCTGGGGGATGCCTACTTTACTAACCAGATAACCAGATTGATTGTTTTGCCATCTGACAGATTGTTGTCTATCTTTCAGGTAACTAGTAAACCAGGTAATGGTATGTTCAGTACATCCTAATGTTTCTAATTGTTGGATTAGTTTGATATGTGATACAGTGTCAAATGCTTTGGATAGATTAATAAAACTATTGATGTCAGTAGACCAGAGTCCAAAGCTTTGTTCAGGGTGTTGGTGAAAGAAATAAGGCTGTAATAGTACTATGTGTGGGGCGGAAACTATGTTGGGTTTGGGCAAAGAGATTGTTGTCTGTGAGATATTTTAATAGTTGGGAATGTATACACTTTTCTAATATTTTAGATAATGGTGAAAGAATGGAAATGGGTCAGTAGTTGATTAAATTGTTAGTATTTCCGCCACTATACAATGGGGTTATGATAGATTTCTTCCAAATTTGAGGGACTGTGGACTCAGAGATGGATCTATACTGATGGGATAGGTTAACGCATTTGCACCAAGTTTCATGTATTCAGAAGAGAGGTTATTGGCTAGGAGCAGCTCGTGCTATTGGACTGCAGGACTGCAGCCCCCCCACCACCACCACCACCACCACCACCACCAGCTGTAAAACATGAAAATAAAACAAAAAGAAAAGAAAATAACAAGAATGAAAAAAATAAAACTCAACTGAAAGTCCCAGAACATCGTGCATGCATGGCATTTCCCAATATTCAGACTGCTGGTGAACCAGTCTGGAACATGTGCACAGAATCCAGACTATCTCCACCAGCAGTCCAGATTATGAAGGCAACATGCAAGTCCAAATTTTCCCAGCAGTCAGAACTGCATAGACTGGAAGGGGATCAGACTGCAACATCCACAGGTAGGCTAAAGCTGGTGCTCTTACGGGAAGGATAGGATAATGAGGCTGGTGCTCTCGTGGGACAGATAGGTCAAGCAGGTGTGTGAAACTCCTACTAGGACAGATTTTCAACTTGGGGCTGGATCTTGTGACTTGTTTGGCTTAGGTAGGGTGTTTGTGTGGATATGGTGACTTGTTTGGCTCAGTGTGTGTGTGAAATGCCCCAGTTGCAACATGGTGGTGGGTAGAGAATAAGGCTTAAACCCTGTACCTTGGGCCTAAGTGGCAAGAGCCTGAATTCCCTACCCACCACCATTTGTAAAAAACTTGCAGATTTTTGCCTCATATTTCTTCTGTTCTGTTCCTCATAAAATCTGAGGTTTCTGTATTTTTATTTCTTAACACTGCCAGTAGTGCAGTGGTGCAGTGGTAGCATTGTTGCCTGACAGCTACAGGTTGTCTGGTTTCATTCATGGCTAGGGTGCCTTCTGTGTGGTGTCTGCATGTTCTCTGTGGGTTTGCTCTGGTGTCCTTGATGGATATTTGTCCCTTATTTCACATAATGAAGTCCAAATCATCGTAGAAGTAAAACAGTATGCACATTAGTGTTTATGGTAAATGAGGTGAAATAGCCAAGTAATGGAATGGCTGCAGTGGGGAGGCTCCATTCGACCATGATTTTGTGAGGGGGAAGGGCGGCAAACTCAAAGATAGCCCCGGCTGAACTATACCTCTCAACTGTCCAGATTTTCACAGAATGAATACATTTTTGCTTCTTATTTTTGGTTTGTTCCTCATAAAATGTGTGGTTTTCTGGCAAATAATTTAGGAATTAAGTCACTAAATAATGACAGACACTGAGTTTCAGACTATATAACCTTAAGAAAAATGCATGCTAAAGCAAGACCTGTT
Organism: Protopterus annectens; assembly: GCF_019279795.1. NCBI lineage: Eukaryota > Metazoa > Chordata > Ceratodontiformes > Protopteridae > Protopterus > Protopterus annectens. The sequence goes on along the minus strand of NC_056725.1, from coordinate 1,942,787,680 downwards.
ATTCTATCAATTGTCTCAGTTTATACAACAATTTATAGTACTGTTTATATGTTCACCCAGTATATTTGGCCTTGTCCAGATTTCCTGCATTAGCAGGTTGAGAGGTGCATGCAAATAAATTGCTTTATAGAATTAGGCATATCCAAACCTCTCAACTGCCCCCGATTTTGGCTCAAAATGTTGCTCTTCCCCTAATAATCCTGCTGCAAAATGGCAATTTTGGAAGAAAACGTGGAGGGCTTACAATTAAAAAATAACTGTAATAATCAGAGTTATAGATTACTTTTATTTCAGAAATGCATGTAGATTCTTTTATTTTGCCAGCTGCTCAAGTTAGCAGTACTAATATTAAAAAAGTGTCCCTTCTTTGACAGGTTCCCAGCTGTATTGTGTGGCTATTTTATACTTTTGCATCACATTTTTGGTCCATTTTTCATAAAATTGTGTTTTTTTGGCAAATTAGTGGCAAATCATTAAAGACTGAAGTTAGAAAATAATGACAGACATTTGAGTTTCAGATTTCATACCTTTCAGAAAATTCATACTAATGCAAGACCTACTATTATATTATCTTTCTAAGTTTATAAGAGCAATATTTAAAAATTGTCCTTATTTTTGGGCCTTTGTCCCACTTCTATGTATGTCCATATTTCTTGTTCTGAGGTTGAGAGGTATGACAAATGTGTCAGGGCCATCACAGTCAGCCGGAGACATTTCAAATTGTGACATACTTGTTGCACCCCACTCCCCCATGTAGTGACTCTGGATGTGTCCAAGCAAGGCAAGGAGCAGTTATGCAGTGTAAATGTGCAGTGTATCCCCCCATCCAAGGTAGACACAAGTGCTACTTTTATTCTGTCCTTGATTTTGCAGAATGTTCTGGTTTCGGTCATATTTTTATACTGTTGATTTATGCTTATTATTTTTTTCACAAAGTGCCTGTTGCTCTGTGTTTAAGTAGCAATGCTTTAATGACCATCAGGTAAGCATGTCTGAGATTGTAAGATGCAAGTAAACTTTAAAAAGCATACTGTTAAAGAATTGCCAACATTGAAAGCCTTTCTGTTGTTGCCATGCAGAGAATACCTACATAACTAGATATTGCATAAGCCTTGGGTATTGAAATGCATATGACAGTATTTGTAATAAAGGAAATGATTACATTATTTTAAGAAGCTCATTACATTTGTTGGAGACTTGCAGTCATCTTTGCAGGCTTTACCTGTAAACCAGACAGAATGCCAGTCTATCATATGTGGTCCATTACCTGTACAGTAATCCTTTAAGCAATGTATCTCAAGCTTGTTTCTTGTTTGTTTTTCATTTTTTACTTTGATCATGTTTTCCCCATGAAGCAAGTAGATAGTTGTTGTCAGACAGCAGGTCTTTTTTGGATACGAAACATTTTTACAAGTGGGGGTATCACAGAGATTGCTGCTTTCAGCATGTTACCTTGTACTTTAATAAAGCTGAATATAAATTATAATTAGAAATGCAGTGCAAGGAGAAGTGGTTTGAGTGGAGTGCTGCTTGTTTTTCTTATACTTGATTTTGACTGGCATTCCAGTAATGTATTTAAAAAGTAATTTATTTTTTCATGCCTCACAACCTTTTTGTTTCCATCTAGATATTAAGTAAGCTGTCATGCAGCCAATGCATTGAAATATTTTTTTTCTTCTACACTTCATTTTGTCTTGATTGGACTCTCATAATGATGGTTTGGCACCCAGGGCAGCGTATTTAATTAAAGTTACAGTTTTTGTAGTTTTGAGCATAGCTCCTCCCCTTTCTGGTTGGCCACACCCCTCCCCATTGACCCCACCCATTCAGCTGTCTCCTGCAGCCCCCCTTTGATTTGAAGTCACCAGCCACCACTGTTATTGGCAGAGAGGGAACATGGTCTAAGTTGAGATAGCCGTTTGAGTATTAGAGAGGTTTTAAGGAGAACTTTGGAATTTCTTGAGTATTGCTAGCGTTTTCTTCATGAAGTGAGGGGATGTAAGTTGGAATTCTCACCACCAGAGCTTGAATTACTTGTCAAATTGTTATGGGGATGGTTTGTTATTGGTGAGGGTCTGCTGACAGGTTTGAGAATGGTATCTGTAAAGTACGTATTAAAAATGTGGGCTATTTGTTCTGGGTCTTTGTCAGGATATGGTGATGGGTTTTGTGTAGTTCCAGGATTAAGGAGTGAGTTGACAGATTTTCAAAAAAAAAAATTGGGGTTGTTTTTTCTCTTTAGATAGTTGTTGTGAAAAATTATTTCATTTGTCATTTTTTACTAATGCCTTAGCTTTGCTGCACAGTTGTTTGAAGTAGCTTTTATTTGCTTTTTTTTTTGTTTTTACCTCATTGCTTCCAGGTCCAGTCTCTGGAGGTAAGAATTTGTTTTGTAGGTTTTGTGAGCCAAGGAGCGTGATTGAGCTTTATTCTTTTGAACCTGATAGGGGCTAAAATATTTAGTGTGTCAAGGAAGATCTTATTAAAATAGACTACAGCTTCTTCTAATGGTAACATTTTTAGTGGGGTCCAATTCCGAGCTTTTAGGGAGTTGTTGAAAGTTATTTGGTTGAAGTTAGATTTCTAGCTAATCTATATGTGTGGGGTTTGGGTGTTTGAGTATGGGTTCTAAGTATATAGGCTGGTAAATGGTCACTTAGGACATCAAGGAGAGTACCAGTATTAGTGCATTTGTGTGGGTCTGATACAATAATCCAGTCTAGGGTGGTCTCTGGTTGTTTATTTGGGATTTGTGTGGGGCCAGAAACAAGTTGTATATACCTGTGCAGATTAATACAGTTATCTGGGGATTTTAAGACTAAATTTTTCCAATTAATGCTAGTATCGCCTAAAATGATAGTTTCACAGGCTATATTATGAGCGGTCCAAGATAGAAATTTTTCAAGCATAGAGATATTTTGGCCTGGTAGAATATATAGTATTGCTATACACAGGTGTTTACTATTGTTAATATGTAGTGATGCTAGTAAGATTTCTATGTTATCGAAGGTTGGGATGGTTTTGGTGAAAGTTGAAATGGTTAGAGAGCTGCAATAGATTAAATCTACACCCCTCCCTTCTTTATAAGTCTGTCTTTACTCTTTACATAGGCTACTATAACCAGATGGAACTATTTCAGTATCGGATATATGTGACTTTAGTTGGTGGGATCATCACATCACATACTATGAGTCAGTGATGTGAATATTGAACTCCTGTAGCATGTAAACAGTGGTCACTAAAGAAGGTGTTTGTACTCTCAAGCAGTCACACAGTAGACATTCAGAGTTGCTTATCACAGTAGTTTTATTTATTTTTTTGTTAGCTTAGTTAGTCGAGGAGAGCAGGCAAGAATGTCAGCAGAGGACTATGGCAAGCTGATAAGAAGCCAGTTGGCTGAAATGTGCCAAGCCAAAGGACTGGTGCATGCCAACCTGACTAAAACAAAAATTATTGCAGCCTTAGCCACAGCTGCATCACAGATCAGCAACCAGGAGGACAACCAGACTGACCTCTCAAGCAAGGTTTCTCAAGGGTCACGAGAAAAACTATCTTGAATCTTCTAAGGGGGAAGAAGTGTGACAAAAGGAGGTACTGCCAGCACAGCTAGTCGGGATTTTTTAAATAATTATATGTCATTTGTGAAAATCAAACTAACTTATATAAGATGCTTGTGTTACAAATGTATTAGAACTGCATGTAAGGTGTATATCAAACTGCTCTGTACAGATGTTTGTGTTGAAAAGGTATTTTTAAAGTGCTTGTGCTTAAAATGTATCCACAGTTTGCCTTACTGGAAGAGAACAGAAATGTACATGCACTATTGTAACTGTTTAAATGTATATGTTAACATAGGAAACTGGAGGGTTAACCTCAGTCCAGCAAACTTTAGATACATATTTGAAATTAAATTACTTTATAGGCAGGGCCACAGTGAGGCTATCTTTCAGGTTTCAGTGCAGCTAGAGACACACCATCTGTACTAGGAAGCTATCTGCATTGTCTTAGGGTTGAAATAATTGCTACTCTGAAAGCATGAACTAAATTGTTTTATGACTTCCACCATCTGCCAAAGATCCAAGCAAAAGTCCTTGTCTATGTATTTTTACAGGTAGATGCTAAATGCTACCAGCTATCAGCAATGGGGGTTGCATCTGCAAACCAGAAATCAGATGTCTAGAAATGATGTCATTCTGCAAGGTATCCCAGCAGAAATATTTTAGATATTATTTTGTGAAGTCTCTGAGTGAGACAGAGCATTCTGCATTCTGTCTTGGACCTGACAACAACAATAACAGCCATTCGCCACATCATCTGCCTTGCTCTAATGAAGTAAGTTTCTAGAGAACAGTTTAACTGTCTTAGATACAGTCAGGGATATAGCAAAGCTTAGTTTAGATGTTTTTCTTTATTTGTGTGAGCCTGCAATGTTATTTTAAAAATTTCCTGTGGTTTTGAACTCTGATATCACTGTGAATATATACTGAGTATTTTCTTGTTCTTTTATTTATTATTAAATATATTTAAACCTTTCTTTGTGGCTGATCTGTGCAGAGATATTTAAGTTTTGAGAGTACTTGCATATTTATTTGGTGACACTGTGTGGGCCACTCTTAATAGCCTTGCTCTTGGTCAAACTTCCATTTGTATTAATATTAATATTAATATTCCCAGTAAGATTGGATACCCTGTGTTAGGGGCCCTAAAGTGCCTGATAAGGAGTGACTAGTGGCAGTGGTAACTACCTTATAGTCTGGGAAGAAGGAGGCATAGCTAGTAAACCTGTTCCAGATTTCCAAGGTCTGTGTGTGTGTAAATCAAACCTCAAAGAGTGTGTGTCAGATACTTGGGCAGGGACATGAAGCACTGGTTAGACAGAGAGGAAATTGGAGGTCTAGGCTTGGTCACTCAGCTGAGATCTCAACTCTATACTGTGCCAGTGGGGAGTCTTATTTGGGATCTGAAGAAAGACTGAGAAACCAGCCCCAGATTAACTGTGGTCTCTGTGTGCTTTTAAGGGAAATTGCAGTTGATGCAGAAAGCTGCATCTGGAAATACTGCATATGTACTTATCCTCTCAGTGGACGTTACCCACTGTTGCAAGTTGCGAAGACTGAGTCTCCTTGATTACTGGTCCAATGGTGGGTCATCACAGCTCATACAAAGAGTGATTCCGTCAAACATCCCAGGAAACCATTCTGTGAGACAGGATGACAGAAGACGTCTGCAAATTGATTTGAAAGCCCAGCTTGAGTAGAGGTTCCTGAACAGTTGCAAGATACTCCTGACAGCTGGAAAAAGAGTCTGCAATGATAAGACTATTGTCTAAATATGGAAAAATGTTAATGTCTCAGAGTCTGCAATAAGCAATGACTGGAGCTAGGCAATTTCTAAATACCCGTGGTGCAGTGGCGAGTCCAAAGGGTAAAACAGAGAACTGATAATGTAATGCCAGACACAGACAATCTTAATATAGCTGTGGCATTTGGAATATGATAATAGGCATTGTTTAGATCCAGCTCTACCATGAAAGGTAGATGAAGAACCATTAGTGCAAGGTATTGAAGTGATAACATCTTGAACTTCTAATTTTGACAAAATAGTTTAGAAAACAAAGATCCAGCACCGGCATCCAAGATCCTTCTGGTCTGGGAACTAGAATATCCTTGAATAATATGTTTTGTCTAGGAGATTGACAGGAACATTTTACAAAATAGGAGGAAAGAGTGAAATGTGGTTCCGTGGGTAAGGGGGACTCCACAGAGGGGGGGGGGGAGATTCTCATTGTGAAGAGTATCTCCTTTGGATTACATTCATAAACCAAGTTCCTGAGTCTATTTGTTGCCAAAAAGGAAGATGAAGTCTCAGGGACATAGAAAGATTGTTAGGGTGGGAGGAAGAGAAAATTTGAAAAGGTGGATATTCATGATGACTGAGAGGACTGTACTTGACTTGGAGACTTTTCTTTTATTTTTTGAGCTTCCTTTCCATTATTTTAAGCCCTGATTACTGGCTCCTTGCTATTTAAACTATTTATTGTAAAGGTGGACTGAAGACGAAAGTAAACTATTATTTGGTCTGAAAAATGAGGACTGAAAATGTAAGTCACTCATTGAGTTAGTTTTGCCCATTCATCATACCTCTTAAGCACTGCAACTACAGAAGGGACAAATGGAGTCTCTTTATCTAGGGGAGAACTTAAAATCTCAGATAAACATCATTAGGAGTATTTTGAAAACAAAGCCAGGATAAATTCTTCAAAACTGATGCAGAAGCTGTAGCTGTGGAAGAAGAATTAGCATCTTAAGTACACTTTAAAATAAACTTAGTCACCTGAGAAACAGCTGTCACAAAAGCATTTAATGAATTCTTTACTTCAGAAGAAGGAAGATTAACCATTAACTTCTGCACATTCTCAAGATACAAACAAATCTTTAACATATGAGCTTGGCAGTTAAAAATCCTGAAAGTTAAAGCACCAGAGGAATTAGTGTGCTTCTTCAACTTATCCATTACTTTCCCATCTTTGTCAGAAGAAATGGGGTTTGTAACAGTAGCCTGTTTATCAGCAGCAGATTTAGAAAGAGAAATGACTGTTGGGCCTCTTTTGGGATTAGAAAACAGGTAAATTACACCTTGCATATCCTGTCAAACCTCTTAGGAGTAAAAGGCTGACCATCAGCTAGGCTTAATACAGTGAGGAAAAAAACATTCTCACATTCCCTAAATCAGGCAATACTGGATGGATAAGTGTAGATTTAGGGATTTGTAGAAGTAGCAAATCATAATACATTTTCAGTAACATAGAAATTTCATTCTGCTTTCATTGAAACATATATTTCATGTTATATAACACATCAGTGAAATAAGTTTTTCAGCAAGGACATTGGAAACTATACTGTCCTCAGAAACAGAATGCACAGACTGAGAAGAAACTGCTGAAGTACACCCTTCCCCTGCAGTAACTGCTCTTCTGACTAAAAAAAAAATAGAATCAGAAGGCATTATTTCCTTTTCTTACCATAATATTATGAAGGCCAAGAAAAAGTAGAAATCAGTTGCTTGGCAAAATCCAGTAAATCTGCCTTGTCTATTGAAATAGAAACAAGAGACTAGAAGTTTTTTTCTTCTCACAAAACATATTCTCTTTGGAAAAAACCTAACCCTTAGATGCACTGTACCCAGCTTCAACTACCCCATTCTGGCCAAGTGAAGACCATTCACTGGCCCCTTCTTCACAGAGTGACAATAATCCTTGCCCACTAAGGGCATCCCTGCAGCCACACAGGATGTGGAAGATGTGGCTATACACCTGTCTTTAGTTTGAAAGGTTGCACCAAGAGGACTGGGAGAACAAGATGGTGATCTCAGGAATAAGATGCAGCCACAGTAGAGTCACCCACCAGCAGCTAAGGCATACTAGTTGCTAATCTGACTCTTACCCTTAAAAACTCCTTACACAGTTTTTTTTTTCCTTTTGTGTTCCAGGGAAGGTACAACTGTAAAGACTACAAATACAACTTAAAAAAAATAAAATTTTAAAATACCACCAAGACCACTGATCCAAGAAGTAAGCAATTTTAATGAAACAGTGCCTCTGCTTGCACAGCCTTCCAAGAGTAAAAACACTACAAAACACTATTTACTTAAATGCAGCATATTGCACAAGACAATTAATCAATTAAGCATACAATTTAAATCACATACTTCCAATTACATTCCTTATTGAGTCCCTGAGTACCATACTTTAAAATCAAGAGGGTTTCTTTTTTTGAGTTTATTTTTAAGGACACACATTCACCTATACCAACTTACAATTTTTGCAGAACACAACCCCTAAGAGAATCAGAATCAGAATTGTGTGCTGTCATGAAATGGCTCCCAAGGGGACTCTAGATTTTTTATTTTTTATGTCCCTAATACGTTATGTAACCGGTCCCTAAAACTCCTAGAAGTTTCCCCTATGTAGAACTTATTGCATCCATATCTGTTGGAAGGCTGTGCAAGCCGAGATGCTAAGTGTTTCATTAAAATTGATTACTTCTTGGATCAGTGGTCTTGGTGGTATTTTACAACTGCAAAGACTGACTGCTGCTTCACCAGTATGCAGGGGGAAAAAGGTTTGGAATGCAAGTAATGGAGCCTTAGCAAGTCAGTAAGGTAAACAGCAGAGAACAAGAGGCTCTGCAATAAGTAAACCATTGAAAGTCTCACACAAGCACAATATCCTGTCCGAACACACAAAATCTCAATAAAAGAATGCATTTTTTGTCAAAAAAATAAACTTTTCCTCACAAACACAACAACCAACATGACTGTTCCTTCAGATTAAAATGATAGTCTCAGTATCTCTACTACAGCACAAGTAACATTTTCTGACAGAAGATGGAAGCTTTGTTGTATGGATATGGATAATAAGATAAAAGTAATCAAAATGTTTTTAGTCCCTTTAGTCTTATACATAGGTCAGGCATATTTTATCAACCAAAAGAGAAGTTTTGGATAGCAATTAATAAAGAGCTGAAGGGCTTTATCTGGGAGGGGAAAATGGCAAGTGTCAAGTGGGATAAACTAATTCTTCCAGTGGAACAGGGCAAATTGGGATTATTCAATTTGAAGTGGTATTCAGTTACACAGTTGGGGTCCTATACATAGCACAAGCAGAAAACTATAATTCAAAGTGGAAAAGGATGACATTGAAACAGGGAGGGGTAAAGCTGAAGAAACAAGGAGAGACTGGTATTTTGGATGCAGGCCTTTAAGGAGAATAACAATAATCATACAGAATATTATATCCATAAAGTAGCAGACAGTATTCTAAGAACTAAGCCAACACGGGAATGGAGAAAGGAGATTCTGCCGATAGGGATGACTGCAATTAGGGATATAGACATTAGGCAAGAGGGGGTTGGAATTTATTGGAGAAAACTGGCAAAGAAACTAAGGTACTGGGAGCAAATAACTAGAGAGGGAAAGATGATAGAATGTGAAGATGCCAAGAATTTATTTGGACTGCAGGTTAGAGATTGCCTTCCCTATCAAGGATTGATATCAGAGTATAAGCAAAGAGAAAGAAACAGGGATGTCCTAAATGAAAGACTAGCACTGGTAGAGTTTTTAGTAGAATCCAGAACAGAAGCTACCATTAAAAATGGAATAATTAGTAGAGCAGATAAAATATTGCATGATAATTATAAGAATCAATAAGAGGAGGTTAGAAAAGATTGGGAAGAGAGACTGAATAAGCAATTCAGAAAGAAACAATAGGAGAATATATGTATGTCTCAAAAATATGCAACAAAATCTAGATTTATAATTTTTGCTTGGAAATTTTAAATAGATATTTTTATACCCCAAGTAAATTCCAGGGAATTTTTTCCTTAGGTAGATAGCAAATATTGGAGGTGTGATGAGGAAGAAAGAGGTAATTGGGAACATATTTTCTGGGAGTGCGGTGAGTTAGCAGACTTTAAAGATTCCCTGTATGATACACTGTTGGAGATGCTGGGTGGGCAGATTGGACTGACAGGGAAGATGATTTTTCTGAGCTATGATACAGAATTGGAATTGCCTAGGATAAGGCCTTACTGGCTCTAGTTATGGCAGCTGCCAAAAAGGCAATTACTAGAAAATGGAAATCAAAATCTAAACCAACTGTTTTGGGAGTAATTAAGATAGTAACAGAGATAAAACAACTGAAATTGAGCTCTTTAGAAAAAGGTAGGAACAAACTACATAGGAAAAAATGGGAATTGTGAGAACAATGCATAGAGGGGAGGAATGAGGTTTAAAAGGCGGCAGGACTTAAATAAGCTATGTAATGTTTGAGTGACAAAGATTGGGTAGATTATAAATAATGTATAATATTTGCAGCTGGGAGTGTGTCAGTATGGTTTGTAATGTAAAATGTTTGCAACTAGGATTGTGTTGGGAGGACGGCACCTAGCCAGTGCAGGGGTGGTAAGACCCAAATAGATTAGGCTACTGCAATGGTGATCCATGTATTGAACATTAATAGAGATATTGCCTCTGCCAAGTAAGTGCAGGGATTTCAAAGTGGAAGGATTTCAGTACTGTTGACTTTTTTCTTTTCTTTCAGTTCACTTCTACTTCTTTTTCTTTGTTTTTGTCTGAGTTTCTTGAAAGATACAATTATAAACAATCACTCATTTTGAAGTGTGTAGTTTGTGTGTGTTTATGTTCAGAAATCTAGAAGTCTACTATGAATATATACCTGTCCAGGAATTAGACAGTGTCTTAACAGATAGTTTATCTAGTCAGTTAGTTAGTGACTTTGCTGACTGGGAAAGTCTGACTGGACAGAGGCCAGTTTCACTGGCGGTCCAAGGAAAAAAGGTTCCAACAGTGGATATATAACACTAAAAGAAGTAAAAACAGCAATAAGGCAAATTAAGTCAGGGAAAGCATCAGACTGAAATGAAATTGCAGCAGATACGTTCAAGTACATTGGATGAGTTAGTGGTGAAATGGCTCCTGTGAGTACTCATCACAGTATGAAGAAAGGTGTATCCCTGATGACCGAACAATAAGCATTCTGTGGACAGTATACAAGAACAAAGAGAACATTCAAAACTCTGGACAGTACCAAGGTATCAAACTCCTATTACTCTGCATGAAAGTTCAAGAGACAGCGATTAATAAATGAATACACAGAGTAATAAAAAGTAAGGTGGGAGATGAACTGTGCAGATTCAGTTCAGAATACAGTACAACAGACTCAATGTTTGCAGTGAGATATATCGTGGTTAAGAAGTTGGAGATGAGGAAAGAGTCCAACTGGTCATGCCTAGACATGTAGAAAGCACATAACAAGGTCTCATGAAAGCTGATTTAGGCAGTCCTATGATGGTTCAAAGTCCTGGGAACTCTGGTGGAATTAGTGCAGAATATGTACAAGGGCCCAATGACATAAGTATGAACAGCATATGGACTCACAATGGACCCCCAGTGGAAGTGGGGGTGGGCATCAGGCATTGGTCCTGACACTCTGCTGTTCATATTGGTGATGGACTATAACAGCAAGTAGACTGAAGGAGACAGATCATCAAAGCTGCTGCATGAAGATGATGTGGCATTACATGCTGACTCTGAAGAGGTACTTCAACAAATTATAGGGGGTTGGAATACAAACTAAAGATATGTGGGATGAAGTTGAGTACAGACAAGGCAGTTGTTCTGAAAGCAAATAGGGGAATTCAGAAGAAGATGAAAACTGAGATAGATGAGAAAGTCTACCTGAGTTGTGTGTTGGTCACTGTTGTATATGATCTTATGACTGTCACACTTTTTGAACCATGTGTCGCTCACTATCAAACCATTTGCCAAACAGAAGTTTGGAATGGCCTTTCCTTCTTTATTTCTGTTGTCCCACCCATGTGGACCCAGGCAGAGTTGTATCTTGCTCTGTTTGTACTAAGATGTGCATTCAGAACACCCATTATCAACTGCTGTCTGAATGCACTCTTTTCCTCACTGTCACAACCCTGCTGTAGGACATAGGCTGAGATTATTAATAGTGTCCTATCCTTACACAGGAGTCTGGTTGCCATGAGTCTGTCACTAATTTTGATGACATCCCTGCAAGCCATTCTCTCATCGCAATTCCAAAATCACAATCCCACACCATTTCTATTCTGTCCTCTTCCTGAGTAGCACATTCTGGATCCCAAGCCAAGTGGTTTTGCTGCACTGCCCTTCAAAGCATTTTGGATCCTAGATACATAAGATATCCAGCCTCCTCCTTACTATCATGTCATCCACTTCCAAGCTGTGTCTTTTCAGTGAACATACAATGAGTATAGTAATTCTTAGCTCTTGTTTGGCAGGTTGATTGATTTTATGTTCAGCTTTTATTCAACAGAGCTATCCCAGATAACTCAAGCTGGGCAACTGGACACCAGCCAGACAGACAGTAGTTTACTGACCCAGGGCTTCTGGGCTATAAGGCAGGCACACACTGACCAACAAGGGCACATACACCCCTCCCACTGTTAAAATGGGTCCCTGGCATAGGCCAGAGTAGGCAAGATCCTTAACCCCCATAACACCGGGAAATACCTATGCCCATTTAGTCAACATGATGAAATCACCAAGTTTTACAGTGTTGAGTGGCGAGGCCTGAACCAGCACTCAAAATATGATACTTGTTATCTTATCTTGAAAATACTGCACACCACAGTTAATGCCTAAAGCAGCTGGTCCATACAACTGTTCCTCCTATATACATCATCTAAAGTCTGTGCTGTTGCCCACAGCTTCATTCTTGGGTCTGTTTGAAATGGGAACACTCAACTTGGTTTTGGACATAGGGCAAACTTCATACAGGCAATGAACAAAGGTCAGGTTTGAATTCTGTACCTTGTACATGGGAGGTGAAGACAGTAACGATTATGTTAACTGATCTCTTTCATTATTTAAATAAATGTGCATTTATAGTGAGGGGTTTAATATTATTACAGAGTTATTTATAGAGGGCAAAAAGTTACTAAAATTGTATTCTGCACATCTTATGTTTAGGGAATGGGGGATTTACCATTTTACAAATCTAGGGAGTGAATTATGTATTGCAGCTATGACCTAATGGGTTTTTGGATTTTTTTTATTTTTATTTATTTATTTATTTTTGCATGGTTCAGGTGACTGTCACCTGATCATAGCAGCAAGAGTTTAAACCATGAGGGTGAGGTACATATGGGCAAGTTTTATTAGGGGATTAGATTAAGTTTATAAATTCATTTGGTCTCAGTGGTCAGGTCAATACCAATGAGGAACAATGAGAAACATCGATTCCATTAATTTTTGTTCATATGAGAAGTTTCCCATCCAGTTATCAAGGTTGAATTTTAAATACATTCAAAATTACTTGATATCTAATCCATACTGGAAGTTTATTCCATAGTGCCAGTATCACTGATGTTATAAAAGATTGCCTCAATCTAGTTTTACAGGGTTTCATATGTACCTTTAGGTGACTGAGTTTAACTGATGGAATACCTCAGTGTAGAGCTTTGTTAAAAGTTGTTTGTGGTGTTATATCATGGAATATTTTGCATTCCATTGCTAGTTTTCCTCCTATATATACATATATATATATATTAGTAGTGTGGGGAATATAAATTAAAATATTTAAATCTCTCCATGTCACTTGGTAGCTATTGTTTTGTTGAGTATGTATAAGTGTATTGTTATTGACTTCAAGAAGAGATTTATATAATAGGAATATATTTGTGGGCTTGGTGACTGCATTCTTTTCTGAAGCTCTAAATGGAGGGAGATGTGAGGAGGAGTTGCTGAATAGTAGCCTTTTTAGGAGTTGCTGGGATACGGAGTAAATGATTTTAGAGACAGTCATTTCTGTGTGCGTGATATGGACTGATTCTAAGAAATGGACTGGACTATTCATAAACATAATGCACAGTTGCATAAATGCATTTTGTGCTGTATATTTATTACACCTCCTTTCATTATTGTGATTCGTAGACATGGATTGTTTTAATAATAGGTAGGCAATGACTAAATTAATGGAATTGTCTTTGAATTATTTATCAGAGTACATAGTATACCACAGAGTGATTCACTGCAGTTTCACTGTGCAGCACAGAGTAGCAAGGAGCAGCTACTAGGTAAAGTATAGCAAGGTCCAGATAACTTATTCATTTGCTGTTCCCTCTCCGCCTGCTCTCATGCCTCACTCAATTCATAAAGATTTTCCTTACATTAAGCATGACACTGAGGCTAAAGTAATTAGAAATGAGGGGATCTAGTGCTGCAAGAGTTCCCATTGGTGGAAGCTTGGCAGCATCACTGTTCAGTATGGGAAATGAATGGTTGTGGTAGGAGGTTTCCTGCACCACAGGGGATTCTGATGCTAGTAGTCTTTTTCCTACCATGCAAAGGAGATTTCTTTAATAATATACAAATTATGTGATGATGTTGCTGTTCAGCTTCATATACTGAGCTGCATGTCATTAGAGTAGAAGAAATGGTGACATGCACTAAATCAATTTCATGTACTTGGTTCTAGTCCCATAACTTATATACTTGGGACCAGCCTGTACACAGTTTTTGCAGTGTTTCTAGATCATGTATGATCCTGGGGGAAGGGGGGTTGAGAGTCACTATTTGTGTAATTCATGCGTGGAACACTGTGACTACACAGTCAGATGAGGCCACGTGTGGGACACCACTATACTGGGTAGCAATCATTTGGATCTCACAAGCCTTTAGTACACAGTTCAACTGTACATCGGTCCTACTCAGTCCTACTATATGGGGCTCAATGTGCATAATTTTCATTCTGAAAAAATATATTGATCATTATAGCTAGAAATTATGTGCTGTCTTTGAACAGAAAAATTAAGGAAAGGGCTTTTAAGTCTATCAATGGCTGATGTAGGAAGCATCCCTGCCCCCACCTTACCAATGTGTGTTAATCTTTACCCTGCCCCTGTCCCTAAACCCAATCTGGCCATACCTCTCAATCTGGAAACATCAAAAATCAAAAATCTGGACAAAGGCCCATGAAAAATAGGTACAAATCTGTATGCTGATTAACATAAAATTTGTGTATATTAATATGTATCCCCACCCACACTGATGGAATTGTGGGATACCAACTTTCAAATGCAAACTGAAGAACAAACAACCAAAATATGGCCCCAGAGTCCCCCTGCAGCCATTCCAATGTCCCATTACCTGGCTATTTTGCCCCATTTACCATAAACATTGTAATATGCATACTGTTTTACTTCTGTAATGATTATTTGAATTTTATTATACATTTTATAGCACAAACACTAAAATACATCTGCTAAACAAAGCAATACAGCATCACAATGAAAATAGACTTAACATTAAAACTTCTCTGCCCTTGAAACTCACATTCATTGAAACATCATTGAAGCCCACATCCAAAGAAAATGCATCTGGCCAGTGGCAGATAAACATTGCCTTTGGGCGCTTTTCAAATCATAGGCACCTTGCACACGAAACATACATGTATTCTTTGATACACATTCCTGAATTATATTCCTTGTATAATACAGCACACTAGTTAGAGTGCATTTTAAATTTATTGTTTTGAACATTTTTCCAGTAAGCAATAAAACAAAATGCATGAACCAAGAATGACAAAACTGCCCAATTCAGAACATTTCCATTATAAAAGTCTACTCAAACTTCTACAATCCACCAGTATCATTAAATATTCACAATCTCTGCAGAAGTAAAAGTCATCTAAATTCCACATTAAAGAAATCTGTAACTAATAAAGAGGTTGCTGTTAGCAAACAACTTTATATTTCAGTGTTTCATCTCCACGTGGGCCAGCAGAGTAATCCAGGCTGCAGAGAGCTGAATAAGCGACTTTTCTTGATACTAAGTATATTTTTTGTTGCTTTCCACATCTGAATACCTAGCAACTGTATTTCGCCTGCCTTTCTGTTACATTGAAGCTGTTTTTACTGCATTTAACTTAATATTGCACTTGGAATCCTTGTTTGTTACTATTTGACTGTATTTGTAGCAAATTCTTCTGTGTAAGCTGTAGTAGCTGATTCATAGCATTTATAAGTGTTTGCTGTACCTGTTTCTGCCTGTTTTGTGAAAAAAAGAAAAAAAGAAAAAATATCTCTTGTTTTTCCTGCTTTACTAGTTTAGTCCAGTTTCAGAGTTGCTGATTCCTGGGCTTTGGTTGTAGTTCCTGTGTACTGTTTCCTTGCCTTATTTGGGAAGGGAAGCTACCTTGCTTACCAGTGGGAGTGGGAAGCATTGAGCTGCCTTTTGTCCAGTTTTGTGAGGTTTCAGCCAGTAACTAGTAGTTTATTGGTCGTTTTGGGCCAGTTTCTAGCTTTTCCAGCCCCTGGTATAAAACTTTCAGCTTGTACCTACTCAGCACAGACTCCACGTGGGCCAGCAGAGTAATCCAGGCTGCAGAGAGCTGAATAAGCGACTTTTCTTGATACTAAGTATATTTTTGTTGCTTTCCACATCTGAATACCTAGCAACTGTATTTAGCCTGCCTTTCTGTTACATTGAAGCTGTTTTACTGCATTTAACTTAATATTGCACTTGGAATCCTTGTTTGTTACTATTTGACTGTATTTGTAGCAAATTCTTCTGTGTAAGCTGTAGTAGCTGATTCATAGCATTTATAAGTGTTTGCTGTACCTGTTTCTGCCTGTTTTGTGAAAAAAAAAAAAAAGAAAAATATCTCTTGTTTTTCCTGCTTTACTAGTTTAGTCCAGTTTCAGAGTTGCTGATTCCTGGGCTTTGGTTGTAGTTCCGTGTACTGTTTCCTTGCCTTATTTGGGGAAGGGAAGCTACCTTGCTTACCAGTGGGAGTGGGAAGCATTGAGCTGCCTTTGTCCAGTTTTGTGAGGTTTCAGCCAGTAACTAGTTGTTTATTGGTCGTTTTGGGCCAGTTTCTAGCTTTTTCCAGCCCCTGGTATAAAACTTTCAGCTTGTACCTACTCAGCACAGACTCCACGTGGGCCAGCAGAGTAATCCAGGCTGCAGAGAGCTGAATAAGCGACTTTTCTTGATACTAAGTATATTTTTGTTGCTTTCCACATCTGAATACCTAGCAACTGTATTTCGCCTGCCTTTCTGTTACATTGAAGCTGTTTTTACTGCATTTAACTTAATATTGCACTTGGAATCCTTGTTTGTTACTATTTGACTGTATTTGTAGCAAATTCTTCTGTGTAAGCTGTAGTAGCTGATTCATAGCATTTATAAGTGTTTGCTGTACCTGTTTCTGCCTGTTTTGTGAAAAAAGAAAAAAAAAGAAAACATATCTCTTGTTTTCCTGCTTTACTAGTTTAGTCCAGTTTCAGAGTTGCTGATTCCTGGGCTTTGGTTGTAGTTCCTGTGTACTGTTTCCTTGCCTTATTTGGGGAAGGAAGCTACCTTGCTTTCCTGCTTTACTAGTTTAGCCCAGTTTCAGAGTTGCTGATTCCTGGGCTTTGGTTGTAGTTCCTGTGTACTGTTTCCTTGCCTTATTTGGGGAAGGGAAGCTACCTTGCGTACCAGCGGGAGTGGGAAGCATTGAGCTGCCCTTTGGCTAGTCTTGTGAGGTTTCAGCCAGTAACTAGTAGTTTATTGGTCGTTTTGGGCCAGTTTCTAGCTTTTTCCAGCCCCTGGTATAAAACTTTCAGCTTGTACCTACTCAGCACAGACTCCACGTGGGCCAGCAGAGTAATCCAGGCTGCAGAGAGCTGAATAAGTGACTTTTCTTGATACTAAGTATATTTTTGTTGCTTTCCACATCTGAATACCTAGCAACTGTATTTCGCCTGCCTTTCTGTTACATTGAAGCTGTTTTTACTGCATTTAACTTAATATTGCACTTGGGATCCTTGTTTGTTACTATTTGACTGTATTTGTAGCAAATTCTTCTGTGTAAGCTGTAGTAGCTGATTCATAGCATTTATAAGTGTTTGCTGTACCTGTTTCTGCCTGTTTTGTGTAAAAAAAAAAGAAAAAAAAAGAAAAAATATCTCTTGTTTTTCCTGCTTTACTAGTTTAGTCCAGTTTCAGAGTTGCTGATTCCTGGGCTTTGGTTGTAGTTCCTGTGTACTGTTTCCTTGCCTTTTGGGGGAGGGAAGCTACCTTGCTTTCCTGCTTTACTAGTTTAGTCCAGTTTCAGAGTTGCTGATTCCTGGGCTTTGGTTGTAGTTCCTGTGTACTGTTTCCTTGCCTTATTTGGGGGAAGGAAGCTACCTTGCTTACCAGTGGGAGTGGGAAGCATTGAGCTGCCTTTGTCCAGTTTTGTGAGGTTTCAGCCAGTAACTAGTAGTTTATTGGTCGTTTTGGGCCAGTTTCTAGCTTTTCCAGCCCCTGGTATAAAGCAGCTAAGCAGCGTTAAGCCTTGATTTAGAGCGATTTAGCGGAGCTGCCACTGTTGCACACTAGGGCAGTGCGGTTAAGCAGGTTTAAACTATTCGGGCTACCTAAAGTCCACTCTTCAAATTTTCCCTTAAAACTACCTTCCTCGAACTATACTACTGATCAAATCAGCGTATCCTATAACTAAAAGATCAACTCTACTTGACTCCAAGTAGACTATTCTCTATCTATTAAACCTAGCACTTGCTCCTACAGTACTTATTACCTTGATACGGCACTCTTGTCATAGATAGTACCCCAAAAGGCAACCCCATTTCTCGGTCACCCACGTCCCCCGGAATCTTTTTTTGAAGTTTTTGTCTACCCTTCTAGCATGTCGAGGGATCAGTTGCTAGTGTCCTCTCCTGCTCAGCTGGTGAACCTGGGAATATTGAGGCAATGTTTCAATTGCCTCATGTACACAGACAACCCTTTCCTCCTCCCACAAAACACAAATACATGCGAGAGATGCAACTATACGGCCAAACTGGAGGCTGAGCTCTCTCAACATAGGACTGGCAAGACCAGTCAGGAGGAGAAGGTTACCACACACACTATAGACCCAGTCTCACATAGTACCATTACAACCTCAAATCATACACATAAACACACAAAGACATACTCGGAGGCTCTGATCAAAAATCTACCAAAACAGCAGAGGCCACCAAAGCCGACACCCAAACAACCACCACCTCAGAACACAACACCCGCAACACATAGACCTCACAGTCAGAGTGTCAAACAGTCACAGCCCTTAAGGCCAAACACAATGCCAGACACACTAGTTATTGGTGACTCCATAGTCAGACACACTGATGTCCCGCTCACCAGACTGAGTAAGGAGAAGGTCACAGTAAGCTGCCTGTCGGGTGCTAGAATCCGCCACATAACGCAAGCACTCAGGTCTCTCAACAGCAGGTACAAATATGACTCAGTCATTGTCCACGCTGGTGTAAACGACCTGAGACGTACCTCCTTGGACTACATGAAAAGAGACATTGAGGAGCTCTCTGATTATGTAGCCCAGGCAGGTATGACCCTGACCTTGAGCAGTATCCTACCTTCACCAAGAATGATGCCACAATACAGAGATAAGATGATCAGCTTTAACAATTGGCTTAAACACTGGTGTCATTCAAAGGGGATCCAGTATCTGTCTGCCTGGGATGACATGCTGGACAGGCCACGCTGCTTGAGGGACGGCTTGCACCTGTCACCCTGGGATTCGGATATTGGCAAAGGCTCTTGCCACCCCATAGTGCCTTTTTAGGCAAGGCTCAAATTCTAAACCTACCACCCTAGAACACAAAAAAGGAAAAAAACTAAGGGTAATGCTGCTCAATGCCAGAAGTCTAAATCTCAAAATGCACGCACTCGAGGCCCTTCTCAGTATGGAGAACATCGATGTCTGTGCTGTGACAGAAACCTGGTTCAAGGCTCCTGAGAGCACCCCAGCGCTATCAGGTTTTACCTCATATCATGTGTTCCGGCCCCAAAATCCGGACAATACCAAGAAAGGAGGGGGGGTATCCATATTCATTAAGGACACCCACACCTCAAGACTGGTGGCAACGCACGATGCATCGGAGACCATCCAGGTGCAATTAACCATAGGCAAGACTGCTCTGCAAATTGTAGCATGTTACAGGCCACCCTCACAAACTCAGGAAACTCACATGGCCTTCCTGAAAACACTAGAGGGATAAATGTATCACCAAACACCATCATACTAGGTGACTTCAATTACCCTAATATAGACTGGGAACACTACTCAAGCCCAAACACCCTAGCCCAAAAGTTCCTGGAATTCATAAACTCAAATGCCATGGAACAACTAGTCACCATCCCACAAGAGGAGATAACATACTTGATCTCATCATCATGAACATGGGAGCACAATGTTCAACACCGAAGTATACCCCTCACTGGTGAGATCAGATCACAAACTAATCTCGCTGGAGGTCCTCATCCCACCCCACCTGAAATAAAAAGACCACAGTAAAGAACTTCTCAAAAGCCAACTTCACACTTCTAAAGACTAGTGTGGTCTCCTTTCAGGCCCCGAGCGGCGGAAAACAATACTCAAGCCACTGAATCACTTACAAACGCCTTCTACCAGCACCTGCAGGACTGCATGGATAAGGCAATCCCAAGCAAAACAAAGACTCTTTGTACCAAAGGCAAGCGTCCAGTCTGGTGGACCCCAGCCATAAACAAACTCTACAACAAAAGGAGGAAGCTACTACAAGATAGAGCAAAATCCTTAAAAGGTAAGACACCCTTGATCACTATAAGTAAAAACTAAGAGCTCTCATAAAATCATCCAAAGCAAATTTCGAGAGAAAAATAGCTAAAGACTCAAAAGACAATCATAAGGCCTTCTTTAGCTATGTTAGAAACCTAGGAGGAAACTCCCAGATATGCTCAGAACTAGTTCAAAATGATGTGAAGATTACTGATCCTACAGACATTGCCAACATACTGGCTGACAGGTTCAGTGCAAACTTCTCCCCTCCCCAAAAGGAGAGATATCTATACCAAATGAGTGCAGCCCCCAAACATCTCCAGCGCCCAAGTGAGAACTGCTCTCTCCAAAGCAAAAACACAGCATCCATGGGACCCGATGGTGTCCCCGGCTGTGTGCTCCACTTAACTCAATGAGGAATTAAACCCACAGCTAGGACAGCTGTTTAATCAAAGTCTTACCTCTGGATACGCACCCAGGAGTGGCGCACTGCAACTGTGGTCCCACTTCACAAAGGCGGTGCCTCCACAGACCCTGGAAATTACCGGCCCATTAGCTTGACAAGCCTTATCTGCAAAGCCATGGAGAGGATCATAATGGACCTCATAAATAAAGACATAGGGAATTTGCAGACTTTGGATCCAACCCAGTTTGGCTTTGTCAAAGGCAGATCATGCCTTTTAAACTTGGTTGACTTTTTCGAAACAGTCACCAAAGCCATTGATGAGGGAAAGGCAGTCCATACAGCCTACCTCGATCTGGCTAAGGCCTTCAATACAATACCCCACTCGGGTATCATTGAAAAACTCATCAGCTTAAATGTTAACCCATACATCACAAGATGGGTTGCAAACTGGCTGAGTGACAGAACCCACAGGGTCAGAGTTGCTGGCGCCATGTCAGACTCAAAGCCTGTCACAAGTGGTGTCCCACAGGGCTCAGTCCTGGGCCCACTCTTGTTTGGCATCTACTTTTCCAGTACAAGCAAACACAGGAGGGTTATGGCTGACAAAGTTTGCAGATGACTGCAAACTGGGCCATAGTAGAAAACACATCTGACACAGATATCCTTCAGAAGGGTCTCACAGAAACGGATAACTGGTGCCAGAGCCATGGCCTAAAGTTAAATGCCAAAAAATGCATAGTCATACCCTTCGGGAAAAACAAGGTTACCCCTAGCTACCAAATAGGTGGCAATCCACTGAGCACAGAAGAAGTTATCAGGGACCTGGGGACCCAGGTTGATAGTAGTCTGTCATTCGACACCCATGTAGCTAAAGTAGTTAGGAAGTCCTTCTACATTGCCCACCTTATCATGAAGGGATTCTCATCTAGATCAAGGGAGGTCATAGTCTCCCTTTACTCATCACTCATCAGACCAATGATTGAGTACAATGCCCCATTCGGAATGTATCTGACCCGACACTTGCAGCAGCTGTGGAGGCCACAAAAGTTCCTCACCAAAAGGATAAAGGGTCTCAAAAATCTGTCCTATGCTGCCCGACTGAAAGAACTCCAGCTCTATTCAGTCGCACGCTTGCTCAGAGGTGACCTTTGCCTAACATACAAGGCCATGTCAAACCCAGATTTGATGAATATGCTTCACCTCAAAAAATCTAGATCCATCAGAGCCACAAGGGCGGGAGACTTAAACCTCGACACGGCTATTAATAGGACGTGCTGGAGGGATAGATTCATCACCCAAAGACTCCCTATGCTGTGGAACAAAATCCCGGTACATGTGAGGCAGAGCACCTCGCTGGCCTTGTTCAAGAGAAATCTTGACCAATGGATGGGAGATCGCAGATATACCCCAGGAATTACCTCAGTGTCACTGCTCGACAGAGGCACAGCAAAATAATGGGTATAGTTCCCCATACTAAAGGGGTGGCGTAAACCACAAAACAATGGGCTAGGCTTATAAATGCCCTCGGGCAGATAGCCTAGTATGAACCTATGAACCTATAAGGAAAGCACCTGTTGTCCTTGAAGAATAAAAATGATAAGCTAGTAGTATTTCAATAGGGAATGGATGGCAAACTGATAATGGGCTCATACCAGGTATCCCCGCCAAAGGAGGACATTCTCAGGATTGCAGCATCCACCCCCTTTAAAAGTACAACACAGTACAGTATCAGCAATCCATCTACATAATGTGAGAATAGAACCCACAGGCTTCTGAAGCAAAAGTAAGTATACTACCTGTTGTGCTACTAACAATGCAGGTAGACTTTGAATAAGCATCACTAAACTTCTCTTTCCCTGAAGAACTGTGCAGCACAAGAAATCAGGAAAAAGCCAAAATTTATTAGGGGGGGGGGCAAAGGCCCAAAACTGGGGCACATTTTAAACATTGCTTGTATAATCTTAGAAAGCTGCTAGAATAAAATGTTGTGTTACCATGTGTTTCCTGAAAGATAGGAAGACAAACTTAAATGGCTATCATTATTTAGTGAATTCAGTTCTCACTGATTTTCCAGAAAACCATGAATTTTATTTAATGTTTGTTTACTGGGAAAGTCCGACTTAGAACAAAGCTAATTTTCAGCAGAGGCCTGGGGAGAAATGCACCAGATGCATGCTTTTTTATCGTGGGAGGAAACTGAAGCACCCTTAGGAAACCCACATAAACACAGGGAGAGCATGTAGACTCTGCACAGAAGGCATTTCAGCTGAGAATCAAACCAGAGAACGTCTTGCTGTGAGGCAACAACACTACCACTGCACCATCCAAATTTTAAGAAGAACAGAACAAAAAGTATGAGCCAGACACATTCCAGATATTCAGTGAAAATGTGTACAGTTGAGAGCTATAACTCCTTCAAGTTAGAAGTGGTGGTATGGGTAGAGAACTTAGCCTCTTGCTTCTTGTACCTAAGGTACAGGGTTTGAGCCTGAGTAACCCTAGCACACACTAGCAATATTCAAAAGCAGTTATCAGATTGAGTATAAAGCAATTGCATTCATTGTCTAAACATTCAAAATGCATACACTTAAGCCAGCTAGCGATAGTCAAAAGCAGTTACCAGACTGAGTGTAAAATGCCACTTGTGCAGAGCAATAACCAAATAACTAGCACTTACACACGTAAAATGCAGTAACAACCAAAGAAGTACCACTTGAGCAAGCGAAATTGAGTGTCAAACTGTCAGGTCAAGCCCTTAAGCAAGAGCAGTACACTTATTCAAAAGCAGTTGCAACAGGAACGTACATTGTCTAAAAGTACACTTGCAATGCAGAACCAGAGCCCATCTTGTAATAACATTGCAGCACATCGGAGTGCATACATAAAAGACTCAATCCGGTGAGAAGACCAGTAAATTTAAATTAAGTAGAAATGTTCAGCAGCTATCTGTCGCATGCTGACATCACTGCACATGCCCTGCATGTGATGACGTCAGGAACAGCAAAAAAAAAAAAAAACCCCAGGAAATTCGCAAATAATTAAATGGGCCACGTGGGAATTTGTGGCACCCCAATATTTTGTTCCCAAAACCGATATTTACCAAGGAATTCGGTATGGCTGAGAGGTATGCGGGCCAGCACCTTACCTTAGAAAAACTCTTTCTATAACACCATCATTATTTAGACAAATTACGTTCTATGCTATTGGCATGGTTTAAGGGTTTTTGTTTGTTTGTTTCATTTCTTGGCATGTTTAGTGCAAACTGATCATTGAAGTAGAGTTTTTGACTCTTTCTTTTGCCATAAATTTAATGTAAGTTTTGTCTACATTTTGATGTGTCAGCATTATGAACTGTCAGTATTTTGATGTCGGTATTGTGGATAATTCAACATTATATACTCAATTCTCTAAAACTGAACGGTATCATGTATTCACTTGAATTTAAATTTGACTATAAATTTTTGAAAGAAATTAATTATATCACAGTACAAATAAATAGTAAATAAGGTCATCAAATTTAACACTTGATAAAATATATCCCTCAGGAATGAGTTAGCCTGTTACTATTTAATAGTAGTTTTTATTATACAGTGGTAAAGTAAGGGTACTTCACTAAAATGTACAATGAAATGAAAAATAACATACCTGTCTGCAGGGGTCTACTACACTGCTTGCATGCTAGTAGCTAATGACACACCTGCTTACTGCTACTTCCTCAAAAAATCAAGTGCTCGAACTACCACTAGCCCAATCTCCTGCTAATACATAGCCTTACCCACATTTCACCCTATACAACTGTAAAGCCCTACCCTAACCTTAACTCTAACCCAGCTCACAACCTGCATCCTCACTCTCTTCCCCTAAATACCCACGCCCCCTTCCCTACTTTTAAAGTCTCCGATCATTCTCTAAACCTAAAGATCCCTACTCTATCAAAATAACGGGACTTAGTATTAATAAGTAAAACCTTCAAGCACAGCACCAAAGACTACAAGGCCAGATGTGAACTCAAGGTTACTACTAACTAAAGATAACTGTAAGACCTTCTTCAGTTACTTAAGGAAACATAGAAATAATGCCTGTTACCGTACTACACTTATTTCTAATGGAGTCTCCCATTCTGATCCCAAATTTATTGCTAATATCCTCACAGATAAATTCGGTGTCAGTCTCTCAACCCAGCCAGATGTCCCTGCACACATACACTACCAGCCATCCCATTGTTACCAAAATTGACTTCACTACCCAAAACCAAAAACACTAGCTCCATGGGTCATAATAAGAACCCCAGCTGTCTGCTTGGATGTGTCAAGTACCACTTAGCCAAACTCTTTTTAAACCTCTTCCCTTTAAGCCTCTCCAAACGTTACACCACTGAGCAACTTCTGTTGCACCATTAGACAAAGACAGTCTCACAACAAACCCTACAAACTTCAGAACTACTAAGCTCACAAGTATCATCTGTAAAGTTATGGATCTGTAGATCTGATAAGAAAACAACATAGGTGACCTACAAACCCTGGACCTAAAGTAATCTGAATTTGTAAAAGGTAGGTTGTGGTTCTTAAACCTAATCATTTTCTTTGTACTGAAGCCCTGGGATGGAAGCCTAGTAGACTGTACTGTTAACTTTGATCTCTTCAAGGTCTTTGACATCATCCCACATGGTAGTGTCATAGGTAAACTGTCCCAACATAACATAAACGCATATGTAGTCTGCTGGATAGCATGTTGCCTCAACTGAATCCACAGTATTAAGGTAGGGCAATACCTCTCCTAGACAAAGTAGAGTTACCAGTTGGGGTTCTATGGGGCTCTGTCTTTTCTCTGCTGTTTAGCATCTACTTCTCAGAAGAGAGAGCAGACATAAAGGAGACTGTGAGTAATTATATTAGCTCACAGGTTCATATTTGCTGCACTTCCTGTATTTGAACCCAGAACCATCTGCATTACAGCCCTACACTTTTATCTGCAGCCACAGAAGTAGCTTAAAGCATATTCCTGTTAAAGTAATTCTTTGGTTTATAAGTTCATACTAGACTAACTGCTCTTGCTGGCCATTTTAAGAGCTAGCCAAATACCTCATGTGAGAATCAAACCCTGCACCTTGTGTTTGTTAGATAAACACCTTAACCACAATGCTAACCTCCCTAATGTAATAAGACTCCCCCTTGAACATTCAGATGATCTGTATGGGGTGTCTCCTTTAAGCACCATGCAGTATTGATCCCTCTACACTCTTCCCTTATAAGATCTCTCCTTGAATACTGTGCACCTTTTAGAATGCAACCCCCAAAAGCACTCCGACCATCTTGGAAGACCCCCCCCCATGGTTTCTGACCAAGAAGATTTCTGAACTACACAATCTAAGCTACCCTGAAAGATTAAAATCCCTATCCCTTTACTCTTGTCTCATATTGACTCCAGAGGCATAATCTCTATTTAACCTTTCAAGGACAGAAAGTCCCTACCTTTTTTTTAAGCACTGAAAGTCCCTACTCCAGTTTGATGTCATTCATTTTCCAAAAACTAACAACCGATCTAACACTCATGCCAAAGATCTCACCTTCTACTCTAAGATCAGCAAAAGCTGATCGTATGACACATTCATCAGTCAGTACATTCAGCTAGACTTAATGCCATGGCTGGGATATGTGGAAATAATCTTCTTATCAGGATTAACTAATGTGCACGCAATGTCAAAGGGTGTCACAGCTATGCCTCTCATTGGCCATTTGACCATTAGCTTAGTATGAACCAATGATCCTATGAGTAGAGGGGAGTGCAGTTCTCCCAGAAAATAGCACTATGAGGTGAGGTTTGCCTACAATGGAGGTTTCTTCATATACAAGCTTGCTGAGTCAGTCAGCATAATTTAGCCATTATCCTGCCACTTATCTGCATTCACAGCCACATAACCATAGATGGGTTAGAAATTTATTCAGCACTAGACTCTCAAAATTATGCCATAATCATAGCTTCCACTTCTTTGCATATATTGTAACTTAAATTCAAGATGCTACATACAACTATTAATCGGGTCTA
This sequence comes from Protopterus annectens, assembly GCF_019279795.1. Lineage (NCBI taxonomy): Eukaryota > Metazoa > Chordata > Ceratodontiformes > Protopteridae > Protopterus > Protopterus annectens. The sequence continues at coordinate 1,942,761,077 of NC_056725.1, read as the reverse complement.
TATTAGAACACCGACTTTTTAAAATGTCTAATGTTCTAATATCTACCCCTATTCAGTGAACGTTGACAACATCGAACATGCAGAACAGCAAATTTTTTCCAAGGGAAAAAATTCACTGTTCCGACACACATACACACAACACTAACACACCAAACAAACAGCAATCCACACCTAAAATCCTACATCTAACCCTACACTAAACTGTACACACACCATTAGCTATCCACTTACCTTAACCCAAACCCAAACCCTAAGGTCCATCACTATCACACACTCACCTCACCCGCATCCTAACACTAACTCACCTACCCCACCGTAACCCTCACGTCCACACAATCGCACACTTACCTGACCCGTGCCCTAACCCTAACTCACCTAACCTGCGCCCTAACTGTCACATCCACACAATCGCACACTTAACTTTCCACCACAGTGCTGAACATAGCAAAGCCACAGAAACAGCCAACCGAATTCCTTCCCTAGGAAGAAAGTCGGTATTCCGCAGCTTCGCTATTTTCAGCGTTTGCTAAATAGGGGTCGATATTAGAACATTCGAAGTTGTGAAATTTCGATGTTCTAATATAGAACCCTATTAATCATCCCTCATTAGACCCATTATAGAATACAATGCCCCATTTGGTATGTACCTCTCAAGACATCTGCAACAACTGGAAAGGCCGCAGAAATACCTCACTAAAAGAATCACAGGCCTAAAGCAGATGCCCTACGCTGACCACTTAAAAAAACTCCAGCTATACTCTGTCGCATATCGTCTACTCAGAGGCAATTTCTGCTTAACATACAAGGCCATGTCAAACCCAGAGTTGTTGGACATGCTACACTTAAAGAAATCCCAATCCCTCAGAGCCACATGCTCCAGGGATCTAAACCTTGTCATCACAATAAACAAAACATGCTGGAGGGATAGGTTCCTGACCCAGAGACTCCCCAGACTCTGGAATAGACTGCCCATACATGTCAAGCAGAGAGCCTCTTTGACCCTCTTCAAAAGGAACCTTGATGATTAGATGGGAGAAAGGAAATTCACCCCAGGGATCACGTCAGTCGCCCTGCTAGACAGGGGTCCAGGGAAGTAAATAGCATGGGAAGAAATAGCCAGGGAATTGTTATGACTAGGCTTGTATAGGCCCTAGGGCTGATAGCCTAGTACCAACCTATGAACCTATGAACCTATAAATCACAGCTATTTGTACAATCTTACTAACTGCATGTGTAAATGGTGCAGACAGCTCTATAGCTTGACATGTAATCTATAAGAATTTATTTCATATTCATACAATAATCACAGCAGTTTGTTTTCTACTAACATTTCCACCCAGGGTTTATAGTTACAAGATTTTTTCTAGGTAATTTTTCCAACCCACTCCGGCCAACCAATGAAATACAGCCACTGTGTATGTGTTCCTCTACCCTGAGGTGAGAGCAATTTGTGCTATGGCCATCTCACAAGTAGCAGTGAGAGGTGTTTCTGTTGTGACCATAGCCCCACCCTTGGTGGCTGATATGGGTAAAAGCATCAGTGCTAGGGTGTCCTATGCAATAATCATTATGTGTTCAGTTCTCACATATACAGCCTAAGAAGGTTGCTGTCTCCAGCTTGAGAACACCATCACATTCTTTGGTCCTGTGGCCACTAGTGTCATCCTGACCTCTAACTGCATATGAGCAAATTGGCCTACCAGGAACACCAAATCCCACCCTGCTTACGTTAAGCAAGTAGAAGTAAGCCACTCAGTTGAAAACTCCTCTGTCTTGCTCCCTCCATGACTGAGCCACTAAATTACACTTGGGTTATTTAGGATTTTATCCTTCTATGCCATAGAGTTGGGCTGAATGGATACCTGACTAAAATAACTTTACAGACATGAACAGAATATCATAATACATTGCTGCTTATTATTTAAAAAAATATTATTTTCCAAATGCTTCACAAAAAGATTGCTTAATTGAATAACCAAAGTACTACTGCTATGACTATGAGGTGATAAAGAATCTAACACTTGCCCTCAGACGACTCCAGCTGTTTATGATAGTTCTGACTGCACTTTCCTCTAAAAGCAGCAACAGACAATGAATACAAAGCTGGTATTGAATTTCTATGCCTGCAACTTAGTATTCTGTGCAAAAAAGGCTTCCGAGCTGTATAACTGTTTCTGAAACACAGCTTACACTTTCTATAGTCAGAACAGCTCTGTCTATGGAAAATAATGTTTTAATTGTTGCCAATATGATTTTTCAGCTCACCTTCTTCAACACTTATTCCACAGCTACAAAACAGTGAGACCACTGTTGCCCCCATACACTTCAGTGGTATTAAATCAGTCATAATTGCCTACATCTCCCTCCATTCCAGATTCTGCAAAAACAGCACTACCAATACATGTTCTCCTGGTCTGAAGCATATAATAAGAAAGCAGCCATTGTCTTTGGACAATATAACCGTGACAGACAAAATCACTGGAAACTGAACAAATCTAGATACTCCCAATTAATTATCAAACTCACCAAACACACAGTTACAGTGCAGCAAGTCCCACAGAATAGGTGCTTACTAAGACTTGCACATACTTTATATTCTCAGGAATAGATCAAATGTGCTGCAATCATCTCCCAGTTTCTGCTATAAGGAAATGTCCATTCAGCCCTTTTAATACCCGCTTGATCAATTTTTGGGTCAATAGAAGCTAGAGCCTATCCTTGTAAGCAATGAGTGTAAGACAGGAACAAGTCCTGAACTGCTAATAGTCAATCTCAGGATATGCGCACACTATATATATATATATATATATATATATATATATATATATATATATATATATACATATATACACACGCAGACGCAAACACACATACATACAACATGCACTATCCTAGGTTCATTTTGAACATTACCATTTTATCTACCCATAAAACTTTGATCCCACACGTAAACAAGGAGGACATGGAAACTCCACAAAAAAGATACTCCTGCTGGGATCTGAAATGGAGCACCAAGAACGCTAAGGCAACAGTTCTAACCTCTGCAAAAATGTTACATCTGGAAACACAATAGAATTAATATTCAACCCATCATAAAATGCATCGGAATTCTGTAAAAGTTTGCCTTTCACTGTTGTCTGTCAGAAAATAAATTAATTTAAACCTGTCACATTATTTCCTTAGCACTGATAAAACAACTGAATTATTTTCAAAGACTGTGCTTGTATATTGGGCTCATAGGTATATACTAAGCTAACAAACACTGGGGCCTTTATAAGCCTAGCTGTGCAACCTAACCCAATTGTGTGCCTATGTATCATGGGCATTTATAAGGAGGGGCTATGTTAGTAAGTTTCTAGAAGTTATAGCAAGACATTTGTTCGATTCTCAGCTAGAGCGTTTTCTGTGTGGAGGCATACGTGAATGGGGCGTGCCTTCGTTGAAGGTTGTGCATCAGGGCTGGTAACCCGGTACGTAAAAATCCACTACCAATCATTAGCGGACCGGAGTTCCGCTGTGGCGACCCCTAACCGGGAAAAGCCAAAAGACACAAACAAACAAACAAATATGGGGGTTATGTTATTCTAGGCATTACTGTCTGCCTCTGTCTATCTGAGATATGGGGACTAGACCCAGGGTGAATTTTCAATTTCCCTTCCATTTATCAAGGTTACACTTAGTAGGGTTAGGGATGGACTCTATTTTACATGGATGGAGAGCCTGTTCCAAGTATGGTTCCCCTCTGAGACACATATCTGTCTCACAACACATCTTATTTATGTCACATGCAAAATTTAAATCCTTGGCTGTAGTGGGCCTGATGCTGTTCATTTTGCAGATGTGCAAAAGATGCACCTGAGCTGGCTCCAAGGATGCCTTGTATGTCAGGCATAGAGCTCCTCTCAGTAACCTGTAGGAGACCAAGTATAGAGAAAGGGCTTTAAAGTGATCTGTGTAGGACAATGTGTTTATACCTTGGACTCTCCTGGTAAGGAACCTTTGTGGGAGTTGCAACTGATGAGGTCTTAATTAGCAATTGTTATGGTATAAAAGGAGAAGTATAGTATCAGGGAATTTAGGTAACTTGTTTTTCATCTGGAGAATCATCAAAAAGGAAGATTCTTCCATAGACAAAGAGTATATCAACCCACTTAGAGCTAATCTGTAGAGTGCACTAAGTTGAATGTCTATGACACTGAGCTAGAATAAAGACCCAGACAGGGCCTATAGATTGAACAATTGTAGATAGCCCAGTTATTTGAGGGGCTGCATAGACAATATAAAGCTAACAATAAGTATTATTTTTATGGAGCTGCATGCCAAGAGACAGCATTTGTCTTATTTATTTTGAAACTGAAAAGTTAAGAGAGTTATCATTTTTTTTGTTGGATGTGCACAATACACCTGTTTCTTTCTTTTTTAATAACCAGATGTCTCGAGAGCTGTTTATAGCATACAATATATATATATATATATATATATATATATATATATATATATATATATATATATAGATAGATAGATAGATATATATATGGATTGAATCAGATGGCACTCAGAGAAAAGAACAGGTCCAGCAGACCAAGTCCAATGATAGTAAACAGAGGAGGCATATGATGTCGTAAGAGTGTAAAAAAGAATTTGCAGCATGACATAAAAGCAGAAGCAGTGAAAATAATAGACACCATGTAAAAGTCTCCCTATAATTAAAATCAGATCTGACCAAAATGTCTATGCTGTAAATGGAATAAAATTTCTTCAAGTCCGCTCCTGTGCAGCGCTCCTGGACAACCTAGAAGGGAGCTATTTCTAGCAGTGATGGGGGCATTTTCATGCTTTTGTGTGATTTATACAAAATGTTCCCAAACCAGATAAGATAACATACATCCAAGAACAATAAACTAGATCCTTACAGTAACCAAGACAGTTCTTAGGGGAAGAAAGACAAATTCTCTGAATATCTGACAAAACATTGTTTCACTTAACTTTGGAAGTTTTCAAATATTTGCCATATTAAAAGTAGCCATATTGCTTGTCAGAAAATTAAAAAAAAAACAAAAGCAATTAAAGCATCACACCCCATGATCTTCAACCCTAAACTCAGTACCTGTCAGATCCCTGCAGTACATCGTTTCATTACAAAATAATTAGAAAAAACAAGCCCATAAACCCATCTCAGGCCTGCAATAAAACAATGACATAAACCCAAAATAATAGAATCTCCTGTAAACTTTCTTATGCAGACTTTTCCTGCTATATTAGGAAGGAGCATTAGTTACTCATATACCCAAAACAAATGTCATCCAAAGGACTAGTGACAAATATCGACTCTCCAGTCTTTACCAAACGCACTGAACAACTTTTGTCAGACATTTTTAAACACTTGTTAGATCTATAAATCATGCATAAAAAATAGCATGGAGTAAGAACAGACAAAAGTACTTCTGCATTTTCATGTCTATTAAGCAACAACATATTGAGATACAGACCTGTATATCCTGGCAGATCAGCCTTTGTACATTTAACAGGGGATTTTGATATTTTACATCTCGCTTCAATAGCCAAAGTGTAACAACCAGTACTGTTAGCTCAAGATCTAAAATAGTAGTTTGCTATCTGAATAAAAGGCCTTTCTGAATTAGAATTTTTTTCTTTTTTTTATTATTAGAATTATTATTATTATATTATTATTATTTTTTAATTTTTTGACATTCTTTGCCAAATAAAGTCAACTCAACAAAAGTGCACCTTCTTAACATATCATAACATAAGCTGCTGGCTGAGATAGGGGAGAAATGGCACCTGAGGTTACTCATAGCAGTGTGGAGATAAATGTGTATTCCAGATGACTGGAGAATAAGCATACTTATACCAGTGTACAAGAACAAAGGGGACATCCACAACTGTGGGTAGTACAGAGGTATTAAACTCCTATCACATTGCATGAGAGTTCTGGAGAGGATGATTGCTAAACAGATACACGTAGTAGAAGAAAGTAAGATAGGAGATGAGCAGATTGGACTCAGATCAGGATGCAGCACAACTGACCCAATGATTGCAGTAAGACAGATAGCTGAGAAAAAAGCTATAGATGAGGAAAGAGCCCAACTGGACACTCCTAGACTTGGAGAAAGCATGACAAGGTCCCAAGAAAGCTGATTTGGGCAGTACTGTGGTGGTTCGAAGTCCCACAAACATTGGTAGAATTAGTCCAGGCTATGTGCAAAAACCCAAGGACTCAAGTACAAACAGTGTTCAGTCTCACAGAGGGGTTCCCAGTGAGAGTGGGTGTGCATCGGGGTTCACCTCTAAGCCCACTGCTATTCATACTGTTGATGGACTACACTAGCAAACAGGTTGGAGGGACAGATCAACAAAGTTGCCGTATGCAGATGATGTGGCATTATAGGCAGACTCTGAGCAAGAACTTCAGCAAAGGATAGGGAAATGGAATTTCAAAACTGAAGGCACATGGGATGAAACTAAGTACAGATAAGACAAAGGTAATGGCAGCACATTGGGGAAATCAGAAGAAGCTGAAAACTGAGGTAGAAGGGAAGATAGTGAAACAGGTTAATAGCTTCAAGTATCTGGGAGGGGTGGTTGAGGAAGAGGGAAGTCTGAACAAAGAGGTCCAAGCTAGAATCAGAGGGGCTGCAGCCAACTGGTTTAGAGTCTCAGATGTAGTCTATGACAGAAGAATGTTAAATAAGCTAAAAGGTAAGGTGTACAAGACAGTGGTGTGACTAGTACTATCGTGTGGTACAGGCTGAGCAGAGGAAGAAGCTAGAGGTGATGGAAATGAAGTGCCTAAGAAAGGTGGTAGGGTGCACACTGTGGGACAGGCAAAGAAATGAGGACATAAGAGCAGAAGCCAAAGTAGCTCCAATTGCAGAAAAGATCAAAGAGAACAGATTACGGTGGTTTGGACGTGTAGAAAAGCAGAAGACAATCTGGTGAAGAAGATTTGGGACAGACAAGAAGAAGGTAAGAGGAAACAGGTACATCCAGCAAAGAGGTGGATGGATTGTGTGAAAGAAGAGCTGCAAAAGTCAGGCATAAGTGTCAAAAAAGGCAGGAGTGTGGCATTGAATCGAGAGAGATAGTGACAGTTAACACAATACCCTGACCCCATGTAGAAAATGGGATAAAGGGGACAGATGATGATGATGATGATGATGATGATTCATTATAGTTAACAGTGTCCTACCATCATGAGAACAAAGCCTAGATACATTAATGCCTTCAGATGCTATTCTTCATTTGGTCAGGTGTCACTCAAATAACAGATCAAGTAGTAAATCTGAGAGATAATGTGACTTGCCAGATGTACAGGAATAGCTCTGTTACCAAAATCTCATCTTAAATGTGTCCAAAAGCATGTTTTAAACATAAAATGCTCTGCAAAACGACAAGAGATTATAACATAACGTACCCAGAAGACTCTAACATGGGAAGATTTTGTTATTGAAATATATTGGAACCAATTTATATATAGCATTCATATTGAAATTCTGTAGAAATCCACTAAAACACAAAACAATGAAACCCCTATTGATAGCCTGAATGTCATAAAATATGGCTGATCAGAAACCAGCACAGAAATAGCTAAAAGAATGATAAAACTACATCTGAAATATAAGTAAGTAATAAGAAACAAATACTGCCGGTGTTCACTCCATGGAAAAAAGTTTTAAAGTGTGCGTTATCTAAAAGACACAGTTCATAGGATTTTCACGTCTATTCAGACCCAGAAGATGAATGTTCATCGTTCACAATAAGTATTGAAGTAACCATATAAAATACAGATAATCCACTAGATTTTCAAGTCTATTCAGACCCAAAATGCATAAATAAGCTTTCGTTGTCCACAATAAAAGGTAACCAACCAAATAAAAGAGAACACAGGTTTATTGGATCCTCGGTAAGCGCTTTCGCAATAAGCTTTGTCAAACCAGTAACATTATTCTGCAATGCATTCAATTTATACTAGTTCCATTAATTAAGCAAGCTATTTAAACAATCAACTATAAAAGGCATTCATACAACAAGGACCTATGCACCTATGCACACTTTAAAACTTTTTTCCATGTTGTGAACACCGGCAGTATTTGTTTCTTATTACTTACTTATAACCTGGCTTTAATTCTGCTGGTGCTATTGAGTGTAATTTTTGCAGCTAATTTATTATCTTACATTACATCTGAAATATACTTTCCCCCTTTCTGCCAGTGATTCATCCTGTAGCCCCATATCATTAACCTTAGCAAACAAAATTTTCCATTATATGGTCCTAACACCAAAAAGATATAGCACACTGCTTGTGCCCTTCAAAATGTAAACCTTGTTACCAGTAGAAATATGCAATCAACTGTTTTATATCCCGTTCCTTCAGTCAAACTTGTGGAATGCCTCCTTCCCCTTAGCAGTAAATTATATCTCCAACAAATGCATTATAATCTAAGGTTAGGTGAGAAAGAACAAAAAATATACAGGATACATAAAACAAGAATCAACAATGGAGACAAATCTTGAAATATGATTGCATTTCAAGTATGATTAAATTTTCCTTCTAAAATCAAATTTTTAACCTATCTCCACAATTGAAAGAACCACTAATTAAGAGCCATGTGCAATGGGCAACATTGAAATGCAGACATCATATACCATTTAATGTAAACATACCATATGTCATACTTTAATAATAAGGAGAATAAGTGGGGTCTGTCATAAAGATGTGAAAACTATGGGCCTGATTCCAACAGGATTTATGCAGAGCAGTGGTGAACTCTGGCAATTATCATGTTTCATCATATTGTCCTAACACCAAAAAAGGGAAAATCCCTTCTGTGTCTTGCAAAATGCAGACTACATATTTTTATCAGAATCAAATGATCAACTATTTTATATGTTAATCTTTCAGTGTACTGAATCCAGCAATGTTACTCCAGTTCTGAATTTTAACACTGTTACTATGCATGACATCATATCAACAATTAACTAAGTCCTGCACAGTCCATTACAAGACAAAGGTAATAAATCTAATGGATCCTGTTATGTCACTGGTGGAGAATGTGATTCTAAAACATTCTAAAGCAATGAATATTATTTAGATCTTTATTGGTATAGTCCAAGCAGTGCCTTGACAGACCAGCTAAATCCACCCAAGGCTGCTAAGCACTATGGGTCCACCTATAAGACAGTACTGGTATTGCAGGCATTGACCTGTGGAGCTGTACGTCCCAAGTATCACTTCTGTAATGGCCATGACATGAGATGCATAACAAGCATTAAGGCCATCATGCATGCATTTTAGTGGCCAAATACTGGGACTGGCAATCTGCAGTCTCCCTTAGGGACTAGTATTCACCATCTCTGGTGAAGTAACATATTTGACCTGTCCCCACTGTAAAATGGGAACAACACACAAACTACACTAGCATACATATGCACGGCCCTTAGTCAACACATCTCCACCTGCTCCTTTCTTCTAATAGCACAGCTTTGCCAGTATATGGGACTTGCCACTGCTGGCAGTATAGCTTCTCATCCTGTAATGCAACAGTGCAACAACTGACTGACTTCACTGGACTATGCTATTTTGTAGTGTTGAGGCACTGTTAGCCTGAATCACCTTTTAGAATCATATGTCAGCTAAGGAGTGGCAAAACCTTTGTTTATGGAAATGGGTATGGGGATAACTGCTCAGTGTAGCATGCTACCCCACA